>NW_022111321.1:17816788-17818374 GCF_000313985.2 Echinops telfairi
TCCCATCACCAGCAAGAGGCAGGGAGTGAGTGCATCCTTTGGACCCCCGGATTGCGGCACATTGAACTTTCTGGATCCAAGGGACAGTTGTGACACTTAATGAGCAGCAGCAGCAGACCCAGGAGCCAGAGGATGAAACAGAGCCCGGGGCTTCCCAGTGCAGGCAGCAACTACAGCGAGGAGGCTGGCCTGTGGACTACTGGGTCCCTCAGAGACTTATTCAGGGAGCTGGGTTAGCTGAGTCAGGGAGCTTGAGCTGAATGCCTCTAGGTTGAGGCTTACAGAGGAGCAGAATGCTCTTTGGACATCTAGGAGCATCCCTGAAAGAACTTTAACAAGTCCTGATGAACAACTCTATTCTGAGCATCTCTCGCTTGCATTACATGTAAACTTCCTTAATAAGCCCTTTAATCATGAATACCGTCTGTAGCTGTTGCAATGTATATTTGATAAAAGAGTATACTGGTGAAGGGAACACATTGCTATCTCTGAAGGATAGTTGAAAGTTAATTTTCTTTCTAAAATTGATATAATGGTAACATTCCTTGTTAACATTTTGGAGGTGAAGTATGCTCAAGGTAGTATGTGTGCGTGCGTGAGAGCGAGAGGGGGAGAAGGGGTGAAGGATAGACTTGTTGGTTATATGGCTACACCTTTTCTAGATGGTTTTGTTCACTCATTTTTCTGTATTAATAATTACTAACATTTATTAAACTTTGATGTTACTTGGCATACTTCAGACAACCTTATGTCATTGTCCCCATTATATAAATGAGGAAAACTGACACATGGCAGTGTTAAATAATTCGCTAGTAAGAGAAGATGTGGTCTTAAGTTTTCTTTTAAGTTTAACCACAGTAATTGAAGTAGTCATATTTTGTACTTTTCATTCAAGCCTATTTTTTCATGGCGTATTTCCTTCAGAAGGAATGATAGTTGTAAGTTGCAAGCGACGATTTGAATTCTTAGTGAAGCTTTCCAAGGATGAACGAGATAGCACAACTTAGTTTAATATTGAGGCGCGAATGGTTTTATTGTGGAACAAACTAAGTGTACAACAGGTCATATGTGTTTTTTTTAACCTGATAATAGTTCTTTTTTCCCCTCAGATAAATGTTAATGAAATTACAAGATTTTCAGATTTCCCTTTGTCTAAAAAAACATTGAAAGGTAAGTGCATGGTGGTCCTGGGACACATTTATAGGATCCCCCCTCCCCAATTAAATAGTTGGTAACTAAGTGTTACCTCATAAATCTTGCATTGGTACTAGTAAGATCTTTGATGCACGAAGTCCAAGGTCAATAAGCCCACCAGAAACAGAACTGAGAGTAATGATTCTCTGAAAAGGGGGTGGGGGAGTGGGAAGAGGGGAAGGGAGAACTGATAGCAACGGTAACTGTATCGCCCCACTTGAGGGGAACGAACATCAGAATTTTAGGTGAATGGGTTCATTGGATGGTGTAAGTTATGGCCCCCCCCCAAAAAAAAATATATATATATATTTGAATATATATAATCAATTAGCTCAGTGTCACCAATGGAGACTTTCTTTCTAGATAAATAAAAAAATAAAAAACACAAGCGG
>NW_022111321.1:17818899-17822581 GCF_000313985.2 Echinops telfairi
CACACCACACCACACACACACACACACACACACACACACACACACACATTTACTGCCTTGGAGTTGATGTCAACTCATGGCCACCCTGTAGGATAGGGTAGAACTGCCGCCATGGGTTTCTGAGATTGTAACTCTTCTGGGGGTGTAGAAAGCCCCATCTTTCTCCCACAGTGTCTGCTGGTGGTTTTGAACTGCTGCTGACTTTGCAGATCTCAGCCCAATGCGTAACCACTACACTGCAGTGCTCCTGTGGCCTTTGGTATTGGATGCAAATGTGTGGAAGAGTTGCTTTCACATTCAACTTCCTGGCTAGCTAGCAAGCCTCTCCAGACAGGGGCATACCTGCTTGTTCTCTGCTCTTTTCCCAGGTCCTAGCACAGTGCCTTGTACAGGTGAGCAGTCAGTAACTTATTAAAAGGATGAATTAGTGCCTTAAGTCATGACATTCTTGTGGGCCTTTTCCCGTTGGCAGGCTGCAGTGGCTCTATTGTACGGTAAGACGTGGGAAGCTATTCCTGCTCTTCCCCTGCAGACCTGCCAGCTGCAATTACACGTGCCTCCTGTGTAGGATAAAGCTCATGCACACAGGGTTTCAAACTTTGGTTCTTTTCCACCTCAGCTATACCTACCTCCATTGAGTTGTCCCAACTCATAACACCCCTATAGGACAGGGCAGAGCTGCTCCTTAAGGTTTCTGAGCCTGCAAATCTTTATGGGGATGCAGTTTTATCCTTCATGAGAGCCCACTGGTGCATTTGAAATGCTGAACTTGTGGTTAGCATCCCAGGACTTAGTCCTCTGCACCACCAGGGCTTCAACTAAACGGGGCAAAAACACCCAAAACACCCGGTGGCCTGGATAAATATCCTCGGTGGGCTGCATGTGGCCAGCGGGCCGTGGTTTGAGGACCCCTGCTTTAAGGGGATTTGGACATTGGTTTAGGATTTCCTGGGACACTGATCCAAAAACTCAAACTCACTGCCATCGAATTGATTTTGACTCATAACGACCCTACAGGACAGAGTAGAACGCCCCTGTGAGTTCCTGAGACTGTAACTCTTTCAGGGAGTGGAAAAGTCCATTTTAGAGGAGCAGCTGGTGGGTGTGGTCTTGAACTGCTGACCTTGTAGTTAGCAGCCTGACTTGTAACTATTCACCAGAGATATTGATAAGTTGCCCTTCATAATGGTAAAGCAACACAGCCTCTTAGGCATTCACTTATATCTGTTATACACTTATTTCCCAATTTTTGATTCTAAAAAATAATTGGCCCAGAACAATCACATTTTAGTTTTTGTTCAAGTAAGAATTGCAAAACCATTTCTTTTAAACTCTAAATTTTATTTCCTCTTAAGTTTAGCTACACAGAAGAAATTCATTTTAATGTGGATTCTGTTTGAAATGATAGCACCACATTTTTTCTTACATTGGTGCTGTCTGGGACTGCACATGCTAGTCCCCTGATGGTCTGGCTCTGGCTCTGATTGCAGCTGGGCTGGCATAGGGCATCGCTTTTCTTCTTTCTGAGGGTGAACACTCGGTAGATGGTGGAAAGGGAACAAAAGAAAACAATCTTTTCTTACTCTGCTAAAATGTGTGTCTTACATGGCTTCTCAATGAATGATCTTTGATTTGGAAGGGAAAGGGTTGAGGCTCAGGATCAAAAGAGGACTTATCTCAGGACTTCTTAACCATTTATTTGCTCTCTGTTTTGAGGTGCTGGAAGCTTTATATCGTCTGCAGTGGACCTCAGCAGATGGGTTGGGAGTTCTGATAATATCTCCTACAAGAGAACTGGCCTATCAGACCTTTGAGGTCCTCCGGAAAGTAGGAAAGAATCATGATTTCTCAGCTGGTCTCATCATCGGTGGAAAGGTTGGTTTGTCCTCTCCCTCTACTGCAGCGGTTCTCAACCTGTACATTGCGACCCCTTTGAACGACACATTCGTAGGTTCACAACAGTAGCAAAATTACAATTATGAAGTAGCAGTGCAAATAATGTTATGGTTCGGGGGTGGGGGAGTGGGGTGGGGTGTCACCACCACATGAGGAACTGTATTAAAGGGTCACGGCATTAGAAGGTTGAGAACCACTGCTCGACAGTCTATGTTGGAACATTGTGGCAATTGATAAGGAAGATATAGAGGGTCAGTTTTGCAGACCCAGAACATCCATTTTGTCCGTGTCTGGAACTGATTAGGCTCTTTAAAGCAAGATCTGCTCTAGCCAATCTATTTGTTAACATACTATGGGAACGAGGCCATTTCAGTTTGTGGACTAGTTCTTTACAGTAAGGTGTCTTAAGAGGTTGTATAATTCAGGGCATTGCTTGACCAATAGCGAAGAAAGAAGTTATAGGTTAGTTTGAGAAACGCTTAATTTAAGCCATGGTTAAAACTGCTGCTCAGTGTTTGCTCAGCCTTCTAGTACATTTGGAGTGCTTGCATGAGCTCAAATGTGTCCTAGTCAGTGAGAATAAACTCTTGCCTTCTTGAGAAAGCAAATGAAAAAGAATAGCACACGCCTTCACGTATTCATGTGCTTGTCACCTAGCTGATCAGTGAGCAGCATAATGAGGTCTTGCTTTAAAGGGGGAACTTCTAATATGTGGAGCACGTGGTTACCTTTTCAACCCCAAAAGGCGCAGTGATGGTGTTGGGGGGCCCTGCTTCAATGCTCCTGATTTATTAAAAAGTGGAAGTAATTCCAGTTTCTTAGTCAGTTCTGGCATACTTAATGGGAACTTAAGATCATTTATTGAATATCCACAATCCTGGGCATGATACTGTGAAGGAACTCTGAGTTCCTTTAGTCTTCAGTAAGGTCTTTATATGGCCCATACGTTTAGATGTGCTACAGAAATAAGTAGAAGGGAGATTGGGTTTATTGCTCTGACAAACCACAAACTTGCTGCCATTGAGTCGATGCTGATTTACGAAGACCCTATAGTATGGGCAGGGCTGCCTTTGGGGGTTTTTGATGCGAAATATTTATAGGAGCAGAAAGTCATCTTTTTCCTGTGTAGTTTTGAACTCTGGACCTTGCTTTTAAAGGCTCAAATTCTAACATACACCACCTCCAGTGCTCCTTGAGTTTATTACTAGAATATCTAAACTCTAATGAAAAACAAAGCAAAACCCTATAATGAAATGTCACATACTTTAAAAAAACTAATCTTGGTGCATAGGGTTTTCTGAGTGAGAAAGTCTAGGAGTCAGTCTGCTGAATGTAAAACAACTGTTTTCAGGATCTGAAACATGAAGCGGAGAGGATCAATAACATCAATATTCTAGTTTGCACACCCGGCCGGCTTCTTCAACACATGGATGAAACAGTATGTTTTCATGCTACCAGTCTCCAGATGTTAGGTGAGTCTAACCAATTTCTAATGGAAAACTTCAGACTTAGGAGAGAGCCTTTGTAAGTTTTTTTTCCTTTTTTTTTTTTGGGGGCGGGGGCACATATAACTCTTATCACAATCCATGCATCCATCCACTGTCAAGCACGTGCCTGTGTATTTTTAATGAAGGTAATGTTTTATTGGATAAATGTTATGGTTGAGTAACTTGTACCGTATACTTATACTCAAGTATAAGCTGGCCCGAATTTCAGCCGAGGCACCTAATTTTACCACATAAACTGCATTAAACATGTGCTGAACTCTAGCCTGTGTGATCATGAG
>NW_022111321.1:17823038-17826779 GCF_000313985.2 Echinops telfairi
ATCAGAGCCTTAATTGTGAGAATCCAGTTTGCAGAAGGCTATGGCTGACAGTGGGAGCCCAAGATACCTTTGTGGGAACTACACGGGAAATAAGCCTCTGGTGATCTCCTTCTATCCAGAATAGAGGGTTGGGAGGAAAGTGGTTACTAAGCAGAGTGCATTGGCAAGATGAGTATAGAATATCAAAGAGATAAACCTGACTTAAACGGTTAAAACCTTGTCTGTTGTTTCTGCCTCTGCACACTGGACCTGATTTTTAACATTTTCTGTAGTTTGTTTTTGTTTGTTCATATTAGGCTTTATATCAGAGGTGTTATGTTATTGGGGTCACCCTTTTGAAGTTGTGTTACATGTTTTTCTGTGTTTTGGCATGTGAAACTCAGGATTGATGAGCCTATAGGAACAATAGGTACAATAAGGGTTTTGGGGTTGGGGGGGTAAAAGGGAGCTGATGTCAAGGAGTCCAGGAAGAAAAAGAGTGTTTGGAAACTGGTAGTGGTAGCAATTGTACAATTCTGCTTGACATGATTGAGCTATGGAATAATATGTGTATTAACTCCCAAGTAATTATAAACTAAAAAATAAATGAACTCCAGATTTCATTAAGAGAGCTGGCAGCACAGGGAATTCAAGACAAATAAACCCCTCAGGACCAATAATGAGAGTAGCGATACCAGGAGTGATAAGGGGAAGTTGTGGGGAGGAAAGGGGAACCGATCACAATGATCTATATAACTCTTTCCCAGGGGGATGGACAACAGAAACGTGGGTGAAGGGAGACAGCATTCGGTGTAAGAGACATGACAGAAAAAAAAGATAAATTATCAAGGGCTCATGAGGGAGGGAGGGTGGGAGAGGAGGAAATGAGGATTGATATCAAAGGCTCAAGTACAAAGAAAATGTTTTCAGAATGATATACAAATGTGCTTGACACTTGGGTGCATGTATGGATTGTGATAAGAGTTGTAAGAGCCCCCAATAAAATATATAACATTTATTTTTCCACTAATGTCCTCTTTTTTGCTCAAGAATCTCACCAGAACGCCACATTGCACCCATCCTGTTCCATGTTAAATATTATTTCACCTTGCTTTTTCTCGTATTAGTTCTTGACGAAGCAGATAGAATATTGGACATGGGCTTTGCTGATACTGTGAATGCTATTATTGAAAATCTTCCAAAGAAACGTCAGACTTTGCTCTTCTCAGCAACACAAACCAAATCTGTCAAGGACCTTGCACGCTTGAGTTTGAAAAACCCTGAGTATGTGTGGGTGCACGAGAAAGCAAGATACAGGTATGCACTATAGTGTAAAAACAGTGTTTTAAATTAATATTACTGTTGTCGGACACCATAATTTTATAAGTTTATTATAGGATGTGTTATGCATAGTAAATAAATGAATTAAAATTGCTCACATACTGTATTATCTTCTGTAAGATGTCAGTAAGTATTTTACCACTTACCAATCTACCTTCTACAAACTGAAGGGAAGGGTAGATAAATAGCAAATGTTATGTTAAAATGAACCAGCTATCTTTTTTGAAATGCAACACTTATCAGAACCTTTTTAATATGCCCATGAAGATTGTGACTCCAGAGCAGTGGGGCGTCTGCACAGCTTGCTGTATTTCCCAAAGCTATGTCGGTGTAGACCACCGGTTCTCTGCCTTCCTCAGGCCGCGACCCTTCCACACAGTTCCTCGTGGTGGTGACCCCCAACCATGACGTTATTTTCGCTGGTACTTCATAACTGTCATTTTGCTATTGTTTTGGATTGTAATGTAAACATCTGATGTGCAGGATGTACTTTCATTGTTACAAATTAAACATAATTAAAACCTAGTGATTAATCACAAAAATGATATATATTTGTGAAATATTTATTTCTAATGACAAATGAAATTTTGTTTTGAAGCATGGTGTAGTATGGGTCTTAATATTACAAAAGTAAACTACATTGCTACATTGCCTGGAGACGATAGAGGAGTGGTGTCTCAGTTCCTAAGACCATCGGAAATAAGTGTTTTCCGATGCTCTTAAATGACCCCTGTGAAAGGGTTTTTCGGCCCTCAAAGGAGTCGAGACCTACAGGTTGAGAACTGCTGGTGTAGAATGTCTGTTTATGTACTACTAAAATGTGTGTGTGTTTAAGTATGTTTAAAAGTGTGTCGTTATTTTGATAACTGTATTAGGAGATTTCTAAACATTCCATTATCTTTTTTTTTTTTTAAAACATTTTATTAGGAGCTCATACAACTGTTATCGCAATCCATACACACATCAATTGTCTAAAGCGCATTTGTACATCATTCTCAAAACATTTTCTCTCCACTTACATTCCATTATCTTTTAAATATCCATGAACTTTTTTTTTTTAAGTACCACCTCTCGACTCCAAGACAGTCCACTCCCCTCCTTTTTTAGACAGTTGAATGGTACTTAATTGCTGACTGTCCATTAGCTTGTATTTTAGAGTTCCTTTTTGAAGGATATTTGTGCTTTTCATGATTTTTGCTTTATAAATGTATTTTTTTTTCTTTTAGTATCTTTAAAAAATACAGTTCTACAAGTGGTTTTATTATCTTAAAGAGTGAATGCATATGTGTCTTTCTCTAGCATTTTATTAATGAAAAATGTAAAGCAGGCAGCACAAATGGAAGGATTTTTTGATGCGCACCCTGTTACCCATCACCTAGATGCTACCCGATGACAACATCCACTTCTCATTTATTCACCCTCTGATTAGATGTAATTCTATCTTATTTTTGATTCATTTCAAAGTCAATTGTAGACATCTGTATACTTGATGAGCGTTAAATGTTTATGTAAAATTTTAATTTAATTTAATAGCTTGTAACTCTTCTGTACATCTGAGTTTTGGCACACGTGTGAACTTCTGCAGCCCGAGTCCTTGATGAGATGTCGAACATTCCCATCAGCCCAGCAAGCTCCTTTCACACGTCTGCAGTGCTACCTTTTCTTGGGCCATGCTGGCTTATATGTGTATGCATTTGCCCCTTTTTGTAATCACACTTTTTATTGTGGATTGGGTGAATGCTTCCAGAGCCAATCAGTTTGCCATTCAACATTGCATACACTTTCCCCCCTCTATCATTGAATGTCTAATCCTCACAGCTTAAAATCATACCACTTCACCACTGTATCCTGTCGCCATTCCTCCTCCTAGCCTTACTGAACTTTGTCCTTGAGTAAATGCTACCTTTTTGATCTTCAAGTGGTTGATTGCTGTAAGGAGTGTGTATCTCCCTAGTATTATTGCTCCTGAGTACTGTCTATGTCATTTTACTATCTATTCTATGGAGGGTTTAAAATGTATTTTAGTCTGTGCTGAATTCATTTTCCAGCGATAATAGAAAAGAGAAGCTATTTATTTTTTTCAAGGAGTATTTACTCGAGTGTGCCACTGTTTTAAAATGTGACACTATGTCTGGATTTTAAAATGACCAAAATGGCATCTTTTAAATGTTTGCTCTTGTTAATTCTGTTAGCACCCCTGCTACTTTGGAACAGAACTACATAGTGTGTGAGCTTCAGCAGAAAGTCAGCGTGCTCTATTCCTTCATGAGGAGCCACCTGAAGAAGAAGAGCATTGTATTTTTCTCGTGCTGTAAAGAGGTACTTGCTTGTTTTCCTTGCTGAGGTTATTTGTGTTGAACCATTCCTTTTAAAATAGCATGTTTCAATTACTGCTTTTCTACTGTATGAGAAATGTAGTGA
>NW_022111321.1:17828400-17830463 GCF_000313985.2 Echinops telfairi
TGTGTAAAACCTTGGTTTTTATGTGCCACTTTTTTCTCAACTATTTTGTTTTAGAATCCCTGATGACATCTTAATTAGCATATTGTGGATTGATTCTTGCACTATTCTTTCAACAGAAGCCTAACCCATTGACTGCTGGGTTGATTTTGACTCATAGTGACCTTATGGGACAGAACAGAGCTTCTAAGGTGGTAAACCTTTATAGAAGCAGACTGTGTCCCATCTTTGCCATTGAGCAGTAAGCTGTTGGGCTTGGACCATCTAATCGCCTTTTGATTAGCAGCAAAGTCCTTTAACCACTGTGCTTCCAGGGCCCTTTTTTGGTATCTTGATTCTAGGAAATGTTGAGTTTTCGACATTTCAATACTCCGCTTTTGCTCGTGATGTGGTGTCTGACTGTGCTGCCTTGCTCTATGACAGGTGCTTCTGTGTGTGTGTGCTCCAGGGCTCATCCTCCCATTTGCCCAAGGCCTTGTCAGAGTAACTCTCCCTGCTCCGTGCATCTTCCCTGCCCCCTTATCTTCCTTGACCCATATTAAGAATAAACAACAAATGTCATCTCCGTTTACAGTCTCTCTTCTGTTCTTCTGAGCAAAACTCTTCTAAAGCGCCACCTCTACCCGCTGCATCACTTTCTTATCTGTTCTCAGTTGACCCATCACTGAATTAACCCTTATTAAGAGATGCAGTTTGCCATAAAGTGCTGTTTCCAGTCCTCATGTTATTTGGTCTCTCCTAAACATTTGATACACCTGACCATTTTCTCCTCCTTGAACCACTTCTTTACACTTTTGTGCCTTCACATCCTTTTTTTCTTTTTGCTTTATGGCTGCTCTGTTTACCTCTGCTGGATTCTCTTCCCCTGCTTTCTGCTACAGTTTGGAGTGCCTCAGCTGTCACAGTACTCTGCCCTGTCCCCATCTGTAGTGACTCTCACCAGGTGACTTTTCATCAGTTCCATGCCCTGCAGCTTGGTCAGCATACTGACAACTTCCACATTCTGAGCTTCAGATTTGTGTGTGCACTCTACTATTGGATGTTCCCAAATGCAGGTCTAAAAGGCATCTCAAGCTTAGTATGAAAAACGCAATTTAAGATTTTTTATTCCTAGATCTGTCGTCGTTCTTTCTTATCTCAAATGAATGAATCCATTCTTGTCTTTCCCAAAATATCCAAATCTACCAGTAAATCTCCTTAGCTTCTTGCTAGTCTCTCACTATCGTCTGTGCTTCAGTGCTGTCTGAGCTACCTGTACCATTCCTTATCTTCCTAATTGGTCTTCGTATTTCCTTACTTTCATCCACATGATAGCCAGAGTGGTCTTTGAAAAGTGGAAGTAAATACTTTCGCTGCTTTGCTTAAAAATCCAATGACTTTTTAGATAAATTAGAATTAATTTTAAACTGCTTAATAGGGCCCACGTGACCCGGTTCTTAATATAATTAGTTTATTGAAGAGCAGGAATTCAAGATCAGTCTTGCATCAAGGGATGCAGATCATAGAAAATCTTGACAAACTCAGTTTATACAAGGGGGCTTTAAAAAGTTCACAGGAAAATGGTCTTAGGAGACTTTACGTGAGCTTTTTGCATATTTCTTTAATTTTTTTATGTATTTTTCTAAGACTGATTGGCTTGAGAGTGCATCTGTGTTCTGTAGCCTCTCCTTTTCTGGCTTCCCTTCCATGGGAGCCCTTCCAGGAACTTCACAAATCCTCTTACTGGTCTGCTGCCCTCGGGTGAGAAGCTCTCACTTGTTGAGAAACGATTAGGTAGCAAGTTATTTTGCAGTTAAGAGAGCTTTTCATTCTTTACATAATTTTTAAAAATCACAATACAGTATAATTACAAAAAAATTAGTACCCATGAGGTGGAGGCTAAAGATGTCCCAAACTTTTCCAAAATGCTGTGCCATTCCATTATTCCTGATATCAGCCACCAGTTCTCCTTTGAACAGAATTGAAGAGCGATTCAATGGAGGCATTAGCTGGTATGTGATTACAAACCTTGGCCATCTGGCATAGTGATTTTTGGTGTGTTACCTTGTTCAAAGAGTTGAGATTCC
>NW_022111321.1:17832437-17833442 GCF_000313985.2 Echinops telfairi
AATACATACGTAAGTTTGGGAAAATTTCCGTTAGCAGTTTAAAAGTGGGGGAAATAATGTAAGGACCACACTGTCAGATGACGTTTCCCCTTCTCTACTCTGCACTTGTTCCTTTTGTTGTATTTCTGCTGTTCTTTAAGCTTGCTTTAGTGCAGCCACCAGGAAATGACCACATCACTTTTTTGTTTGCTTGTTGCTATTTCCCAGGTTCAATATCTGTATCGAGCATTCTGTCGGCTGCGTCCTGGTATTTCTCTCCTTGCCCTCCATGGTCGGCAGCAGCAGATGAGAAGAATGGAAGTTTATAATGAATTTGTCCGCAAGAGAGCTGCAATACTCTTCGCGACTGATATTGCAGCCAGAGGGCTGGGTAAGAACTTCTTCTGAGGAAATATGCTATGATCATGGAAAAACTATGATTTGCTTATGGAAGTGTTTTGCAGGAATTTACACTGAAGTAATTGGGCATTCTTTTCCTCTTGTTTTGCATGAAATAAATGAGTTATTAACAGATGATTAATATTAAGGACAGACCCAGAGGTCAGTGAAAATTTCCATAATATCTTCATCTTTTGTGCATTTACTACCGTTTCATGGTAATTGCACTGTAGGAGTCTACAAATTCATCAGCGAGGATTCAAGGCTTAGAGATAGGTAAACTTTCCCCCCCACAGACTTACATAAGTTTAATTTCTTTGAAAATTGGAAACCTAAAAAAATAAAATTGAAACTTGTGGGTAGATATTTAAACACATTTTATAAGAAACAGTGAAACACAGCTTTTCAAAAGCCATTCTCTTCTTTATTTTAAGATCACAATATTTAGCATCTTTTGAAAAGCTATTAAGACAGTGCTACAGTTAGTGGCTTTGTAGGGATGGGTAGAAAGAGAGATGAAAAGTAGTTCAGTGGTAAAATTCAAAGGATAGTAATTTGAATTTTTGAATTTATTTTAAATATTATTTTCCCCCCAAGCTTTATTGGTGCATAATGTACATATCATGC
>NW_022111321.1:17834903-17836731 GCF_000313985.2 Echinops telfairi
TCTTCCTTATTCATTGTTCATCTTTCACATGCAAATGCGGTTATGGAAAATACCCCGGCTTGGGTCAGGTTTATGAAAGCATATTCACCACACAGAGTACTAAACACTATACTGTTACCTTGGGCATCTTATTAGTTCATTACTTAATATATAAGTATCATCAGTCATTTTAGATAAATGTGACTAGAGATAGTGACATGCATATTTTTATTTATTAAAAGATTTTATTGGGGGTTCTTACAACTCTTAGAATCCATACATCCATTTTATTAAGCATATTTGTACATATGTTGCCATCATTCTTCTCTGCACATTTATTTTCTATTGAATCCTTGGTATCAGCTCCTCTTTTTTCCCCTCCCTCCCCCGGTATGCATATTTTTATAAAACTTTTTCGATTAATTTCTCAGCCCCACAACTCATCTGTCAGCATTTCACTATAACTTGCTTGATTTGGAAACATCAGTGCTATGCTTCTCTCTCACATGTCAGTGTGTGAACCTAAGCAGTGTAGGTCAGCATAAGCAGATCTTGAACTCGTATTTATTCCATTTGAAGGGCCAGGGGGCTTTATTTTAAAGTGGGGTTTCCCAAAGTAAGTCATACTGGCCCCTGCGGGTTGCTTGGAAGATCCAGGGGGTGCTGCTAAAGCAGAAAAGTACACTTTATCATGCATTATGTGCCATGATACTAAGGGTTTCAATTGCCAGGGTGGTGCTAAATTTTTTTTCTGGAAAACAGACAGTGGTAGGCCAATATGTTTGGGGGAACCTATGCTTTACATTATGAAGTAATTTAGGAATATTTCTACCAGTCACTAGAATGGACAAATATGGTAAAATATATCCTTTGGATTTTCAAAATTAATACCAATAGGTCTAGTTGATCTTTTTATGCCCTGCCTCTCTTCACACCTTCCTTCTGCAGGCACAGTGGCTGTCAGACCTTTGGTTTGTGCCCTTTACATTGACGGTTCCCAAAGAGCTCATGAAGTTAAGGGGTCTACATTTGGATGGAAAAAAAGTGTTTCACAAACCTTTGACTGAAAGTTAGCTTGCTAATGACATTGATTACATTCTTCAAGTTGATTGAGCAACCACCCGTATGCTGCGAGTTGTTCCTCTTCCATTCACATAAGCTCATTGACTTCTTTGGTTCCTATCGTTGTCATTCTGATCCCATATTGATTTTAAAAAGAGCATATTGCTCAAAGCAGACCATTTGTTTCCTTGTAAGACGGCTTCAGGTAATATTTTTGGTTTAAGGTTTAAAGATGATCTTGGGGCAGTAGTTTTTAGGTTTATCCATCCTCCACTGACAGTTGGCCAGCCCTTCAATTATGAATGCAAGCAACAAAGCACAGTCAAAAAGCTAGTCTGTGTTTGCCCCAATTGGCTTTACAATGTTCCGTCTGATAGCAAGGCTATGCACGTCCCTGGACTTAGCTTCGGTAAAATTCAAAGGATAGTAATTTGAATTTTTGAATTTATTTTAAATATTATTTTCCCCCCAAGCTTTATTGGTGCATAATGTACATATCATGCAATTTCAAATGTTATTTAATTTGAGAGACTAGGCTTTCTAGTTCTTTAGAAAGTTAGTCTCAGAGGTGTCGACTGAGCCCACACGGAAGAAGTACACCCACCAGCCTGTGTGATCCAAGGACTGTAAGGGATCCAAATCTAAGGGCAGACATAGCATCAGAGTTTAAATTGTATTCACTTGGTTTGCAGAAGCCTGCAGTTGGCAACGGAAGGCCCACATCCATTTGTAGCATTTACACATGGATTAAGCTTTCCATGAATCGCCTCCAAGCATTGTTGAGGGA
>NW_022111321.1:17837516-17839363 GCF_000313985.2 Echinops telfairi
CTGCTCCCGTAAAGATCGCAGCCAACAAACCCCAACAGAGTGGCTCTATGTTGTCCCACAGGTCTGTGATTGGCATTGACCTGCCGCCACCTAAGAGCAGAGAAGGATGTTTACCCGATGGCCTGCCAGTCAGCCTGCAGACTTTGCCTTGGTTACCCCTGTTTTTACCCACTTTGTGGTGTGCATGTCTTCCACGTT
This sequence comes from Echinops telfairi, assembly GCF_000313985.2. Taxonomy (NCBI): domain Eukaryota; kingdom Metazoa; phylum Chordata; class Mammalia; order Afrosoricida; family Tenrecidae; genus Echinops; species Echinops telfairi. The sequence goes on from NW_022111321.1 coordinate 17,837,715, forward strand.
CATCTGGTGTCTCTGTCTGGCGCTATGCTCTGGAATAAGATTTTGGGTCTCTGTCAGGAGACTTGGACATACAGGCTAAGCTGGGGGACCTAAAGCCTGACTGCCATTGTTAGCTTGCCTTCGTGCCCTGAAGCAGGCCCCTGCCGCCTGCTTCCTCGTTGCTTCCAGTGGTGAGAGCGAGAGAGCACGAGTGAAAGCGGGGGAGGGCGCGCTGCACATCTTGGCTCCGCTTTTTTCCCCCCTAAGTGTAAGCCTCCTGAGTAGATTATGCCTTAGTGGTACTTTTGATGCTCATAGATACCCTTATGTCCCGCGCTCATTTTTGAGGGTGCTCAATCTTTTCCCTCTGATAGGGAATCTGTACGTGAAATCCGTACAGCAAAATCCATAAATGGTTAAAGATCATTCATTTATGGAAATGAAAGCAGGGTTCTCTGGAAATTAACGGAAACTGTAGGGCCTAGAAATGTGTATGCACAAACTATTGCCAGGAAATTGGATTGGGAGGGAGACCTGGAAAGACAGCATCTGTTTCCCCCCCAATAGTTTTATTGACACATAATTCACATATACAATTCAGTAGTTTAGTTACATCAAGAAGAGATGTGAAATCACCACAATGCCTTAGAGCATTTTCTTCATTCTTGTACTCATTGTTCTTAGCTTCTCATTTGTACCCCCAGCCCAGCCTTCCCTGCCATACGCCCAAGGAATTACTGTATCTAGAGATGTACCTATCATGAGTTTCATATCCCAAAAACGTTAAAAACAAAACAAAATAAAAACAGATAAGAACCTCAATGCAAATAAAGCACAACATATTAAAAACTCAAGTTTCATTTTGAATAGAGATGGGAGTAACAGGAACAAACCCAAACCACAGTCCCTGCCTTTGAGTTTGTGTCGACTGACTCCTAGCGGCTGTTTATAGGACCAGGTAGAACTGCCCCTGTGGGTTTCTGAAACTAATTCTTCACAGGAGTAGGAAAAAACCGTCTTTTTTCCCAGCAGAAGTAAACGTTTATTTAAATCTGGAAGCTGGTTTTTGTAGTTCGCTGGGGGCCCATGAGAAGTAGCTCTGTTGGTTATTAAACATCAGGGCATTTCATTATCTGCCTGACATAAAGCAATCTGTCTCTTCTGTGTCAGATACAAAGTGATCCTCACATCCAAACACTGCCATTAATTTTCGTTCGCTTTGTCAAAGGACAGAAGTGTTTATTATCTCTTGGTACATACAATTAATTTTATTTTTAATAGAGTTCACAGATGGTGTCTATCCGATCGTTATGACTGAAAGCCCTGGTGAACATGATAGTAAAATACAAAGAGTGCAGTAGGGCAGATCTTGAAATTGATTTCTTACCCGACCTTTTCTTCCACAGATTTCCCTGCTGTGAATTGGGTGCTCCAGTTTGATTGTCCAGAGGATGCCAACACATACATTCACAGGGCGGGGAGAACTGCCAGGTAGGTGTCCACGCCCACTTTTTGGTGCTTCTTCAATAACACCCGGTGCTCCCCCAACCGCAGCCACAGAGAGAGTGGATGGCTTCAGGTAAGTGAGTGCTGCTTTGACATTTACTTTTGTGGCTTGGTAGAAACTTGACAGTTATTGGAAGTCATTGTGACTGACAGTCACTGATTAG
>NW_022111321.1:17839537-17843184 GCF_000313985.2 Echinops telfairi
TGTTTCCAGGTGAGGAAACCAGGTCTCAGAGTGGTGAAAGAAACCGTGGACCTAGATGGTTTAGATCTTGTGGTCTTAACTTCTGTGCTGAGTAGGTGCTAAGAGGCAAGGTGGTTTCACATCATAGATTTTTGTTCTGTTTTCTTAGAGCAGGAATTAACAGGTATTGCTGGAAACTCGTCCCAGATTTCTCTCTCTCTCTCTCTCTTTTTTTCTATGTGCCATTTCCCGCCCATCGAAGCAACCCATTGCCCAGAGTCATTAGTAGTTGAGTGGTAGAATTCTTACCTTCCACATGGGAAATCTGGATACAGTTCCTGGTCAGTACTGATCAGGTTTCAGCAGCTTCCTTCCATACTAACAGACTAGGAAGAAATGTCTGGTGATCTACTTCTGAGAATTACCCAGTGAAAACCCTGTTGATCATAATGGCCTGATCTGCAACTGGACATGGAGATGGTTCAGGGCAGGGCACCATTCCATAGTTGCCATAAGTCAGGGCAAACTGGATGGCAGTTACAATTGTCTAGACAATGACATAGCAAAATCAGTCATTTGGGCCTCATTAGCATAAATAGAAGGATAAACCTTTTCATTGCGATTGAGGTTGTATGTAGAATGTGTGTAGTGTGAATTTCTTGAGCATGTCCACGGTGCTAGGTGGGATAGCTTTGTTACAAAGACTCTGGGCAAGTGAACTTTTATTTTATGCTATGCAGAAGCGCTAACATAGCTGGCCCCAAACCGCTGTCCTTTTATTGTATTTTATGTTTTTAAAAATCATTTTATTGGGGGCTCGTACAACTCATCACAATCCATACATACTGCTGTCCTTTTAAATACCTGCTTTTAAGGTGGGATTCTGGAGACTTGTAACCAGTTCCCTATGAGATACACATTTTCTTTAAGCAATGAGGGTAGCTTGCTATACCTGGAGTGTGTTAACAATCCGGTTCACTCTGAATAGCAGTATCCATATTGGGTGTCTGGAATTGTACACACTCGTTAAGGAGTTTCTTTCTGAAGCCCTTCATGAGCTGTTGGTGCTTTCTTGAGAAGAAAGATGTGCAGTGTTGCTGCATTTTCCTTTCTGGGGGAGGGACAGAGTTTGCACATGGATGCTCCGGGCTCTGCCTGTGTCTTTCCCCCTTTATGGTAAAGAAAAGCATTGCTTTCCTGCTTTATTTTAATTCTTTCATACCCTGTCAAGTAACTGGCCATCCTTTTTGCTAGCTTAAGGGTATTTATTTAAAAAACAGTTTTCGTATTTATGTCTACAGCAACTTCATAGAACCTTCCCCTCTCAAGTTGTTGCTCAGCATATCCATGAGTAAGGTGAAACACACATAACTCGGTGGTTTTGAGTCAGTATGTTCAGTAAAGATATTGAAACATTCAACAAGACTTTAAACAGTTCATGGAAAAATGCCATTATCTTCCAGTTCCATTTTTTCCCCAGAAGCTCCCTTGCATGTTCGTTTCATTCACATTTATCCTGTGAGCCATCTCCAAATAATGGGCTATCAAAAATATACTCATTAAAATTATGTATTTATTTCGATCAATATGAAGAGAGAATTATTTAAAAATGAGTTTTATGTACCAGAAGGCTCCTTTTACTAAATTGTAACTAATTATATTGCTGTAGTATTTTGAATGCACAGTGGGGTTCGAACTGTGTGGTGTGTGTGAGGCCATTGTGTATTCAGGCGAGTAATCATTTTGATTTCTTCTTGGATCTAAGTAAAATGAGGCATGGGTGGAACAGTAACTTTGATGTCCATTTTATGTGTAGGCACAGGGCACATCAGTGGTCTTTACTTATGGCTTAAAACTGACCTATCCTTTCATACTGAGATCTGAGACGTCGTTAGTGATTGCTGCTAAACTGGATAGCTTATTTCTCCACTCACTTGATTTTTTCAGGAACTGTGTGCACCTATTTACATGTTTGCAATTTGGGGTCTTGTGGCATTCTGGATAGGTTAGGGTGACTTCAAAAAGTTTGTGGACACAGTTTGCCATGAGCTTTTTGCAGCTGCCCCCGCCTCCCCTCTGCAGTTTAAAAAAAATAAGTAAATCGTTTTATTGGGGGCTCTTACAACTCTTATCACAATCAGTACATACATCAATTGTGTAAAGCACATCTGTACATTCATTGCCCTCATCATTCCCAAAACATTTGCTCTCCACCCAAACCCCTGGCATCAACTCCTCATTTTTCCCCCTCCTTCCTCGCTCCCCTACCATGAACTCTTGATAATTATAAATTATTATTTTGTCACATCTTGCACTGTCCGACGTCACTCTTCACCCACTTTTCGGTTGTCCGTCCCCCAGGGAGGAGGTTATATGTAGATCCTTGTAATCGGTTCCCCCCTTCCACCCTCCCCTCCCTCTACCTTCCCAGTATCGCCACACTCGGCACTGGTGTAGTGCACGATCTAATCAGCTTGTGGGCTTTAAGGTGTGCCAATGATAGAGACTTGGCGATGACAATTCGATTCCTTCCTAGGATGCATGTAGAAGTATTTTTATTTAAAAAAAAACACTTTAATTGATATATATTTCACATACCATACAATTCAGTGGTCACATTTATTAAAGCAAGTTGTGCAGTCATCACAGTTAATTTTACATTCTTCTGTGATGATTGCTGGATTTCTGACTAGATCAGAAAAAGGTCCAAGAAGGGGACGTATGCTTTCCTAGAGAAATCATTGGAAATTCTACAAAGGTGAACGTGCCATGGTGAGCATTAAATTGTGTCATAATGACTGTGGAGATGAAAAGGAGTTAGACTATCACACTGGTTGTGTGTGAAGCTAGCAAGCCCTAATCTAAATGTTGTTTCAATGCAATTACTAATGTTCATTAACTTTTAAAGCACAAGGCTGCTTGACCCTTCATAATCAATTAATATATTTTTGACTATTTTAAATGTACAGTCAGTGTGGAAAGGTTTAGCATATATAATGCTTATTTTTTTTATCAGCAACTTAGTAGTAATAATAATAAAAATAACCAAATTTCAGTTTAAGAGTTTGTCATTAATGGGCTTAGAGATAATTAGAAAGTTTTGTGGGCCATGAGACTGGATAATTGAATTGAATAAAGGCTAAATTAAATTTTGAAACTAATTAAGATCTTGTGTTTTATGCTGTAATTAAAACCAGCTTGCCAGGATGGTGTTTGCATTTGGAATTGAACTAAAATATATGAATGCAGAAAAATGAATTCACAGTTTCGTGGCAAAACAGCTAAAGTCTTAGGAATCTTGGGTTTTCCTTATGTTTGGATCAAATGAAAAGGGTGATTCAGGTACTGGTTGCCCTGCAGTAATTACTGTTTTTTTCCCCACCTGTCTAAATGCTTTTGATTCGTAGTAACGGAAAGAAATTCCCCTCTTTTCTTTGACCATTGACAGCCTCCTGTAACGAGCTCCTCTCCTTTAGAGCCCTGAGGAGGCTTGGACTAAGAGTTCCGTTACTCCTGGTAGTTTGGGCTTGGTCCCTGTCCTCTTGCAACAGCTTTGCCAGTCGGTGTTCTACATTGGCTGCAGCTGGGGACTGTAGGAGTGAGTGGGCCTGGTTTGGGATTCCACGTGGTATCTTGGTACGGAGTGTGTGGCTGGTAACAGCCTTAAA
>NW_022111321.1:17844173-17845920 GCF_000313985.2 Echinops telfairi
AAAAAAAATTATATCTTTAATTGGTTTGTAAATTGAAATAATAAAAGTGAAAAGACACTTCTTTTGAGCACTAACGTACTGAAGCTTACCATGTATGTGGTGGATACAAGATCAGAGAAGTTTTTGCTAGAGAAAGTTCTGGGTACTTTAGCTTGGTTCTGTGAAGGTCCAATCTTTAGTTAGTTTTTCATAGAGAGGAATACTTCCATTCATGGCTTCCTGCCTTTGTCTGCTGGTCACTAGGATCTAAACCTTTAATAAAAGGGCAGGATCAGCTCTTTATTTTTGACTTTGAAGCAGGTGGAAGAGATGATTGGAAACCCTTTGACAAGCAGCCCACCACACCCAGTATTACTTTACACTTTACTAATGAACGAATGAAAGTTAGTTGCAAGGTGGGGAGAGGTCTGTTATAGCTCTCCCTCCCGCCCTCCATCCTCTTGCCACATCTGGGTGTGCTGTGACCCAGAGCATCATAGACATCTCTTAATGTGTGCAGTGTATCACTTACACAGGTGAGGCGTTCGTGTACATGGTCACATCGCACCTAGAGACATACCCGTTGAAACTATAGCTTAAAGCAAATCTGGTCCGTCCTGAAAAAAACGTTTCCTGTATAAAGCTCTTAAGCCGTGTGTCTCTCTCACACTCCCCCTTGCCCCATACTTGTCATTAACATGTAGGACAGCTGATCTACCAAACCCGCACACAATCACTTACCCAAATCTGCCACTGGGTGAAATGTACGGGGGAAAATAGATCGCCGCTTAACCTTTTCCTGTCTCAGTCAATAAATATTTGTTCAGTGAATGAAAGAATGAACATGTTTAGCCCTTAAGGTAGCGCTATGAAAGAGGTTTTCTTATTAGGAAACGCTTTTGTCAGAGATTCTGAGATGCAACGTGTTCACGATTATTCACCTTGCTGTAGGTACTAGGGTTGTGATTTATACTTGGGGTCTTTCTGACTCAACACAGACTTGCCGGTGTGCCCAAAGCTAGCTCTTTTTCCTTACTAATGAATTCTAGTGGCTGCTGCTTCCGTGCAGCATTTCCATAATGCATGCAAGCCAGGGACTTGGGGGAAGGAAAGTAGAAGCTTTTATTTAGATTTGCTGCCGTATGCTGTCCAGAAGGTAAGCTAAAGATACACATGTTTCTTCTTTGTTGATTTGGAGTATGGAGACAAATGCCCATATAGCTAATCAAACACTTGTCTTAAAAGTCAGGAGACTTAGGTTTGAATTGGGCTATGCCACCTAATGGCCGAGACCCTTGGGGTATCTGGGGTATCTCTAAACCTCATTTGCTTTTCTTGGAAGATGGAGTTAGTTCCACTTGTTTTTCTTGAGTTATCTTTTTGCTATTAATGGAATCCCCAAAAAGAATAGCGTTTTTAAGAGTTCTGAACTCCATAAATCCTTATACTTAATAGTTAGATGTTTTCTATATAGTTGGCCAGGCCCAGTTCCCCTCCAGCCCCCATTTATTTTGTGGTGAATCTTACTTGTTAAACTTTTAAACATAAGGGGAGGAGACGAGCAAGTCAGGGTGCAGTGTAGCAACGATGAAACATACAACTTTCTTCTAGTTCCAAAATGTTTCTACCCGTGCGCACCACCCCCATCATGATCCCAATTCTACCTTACAAATCTGGCTAGACCAGAGGATGTACACTGGTGCAGTTAGGAACTGGAAACACAGGGAATCCAGGACAGATGACCCCTTCAGGACCAGTGGTGTGAGTG
>NW_022111321.1:17847893-17867259 GCF_000313985.2 Echinops telfairi
TCTGTTGCACGCCCTTAGTGTTTTGCCTTGGTGTGGTGGGATCAGATCGGGTGCAACTCCCACACTATGTCTTCAGTGTTGTCCACTGTAGGGCTTTGGTTCAGTGAGGGATGCCATGTTTCATAGTGGGGCTGGCCATATGGTCTTCTCTGTGGATTGGCCACTTTGAGTGGGAATATTGTCTTCAAGGCTTGGTGGTCCAGGATGTGCTCCACTCTCTCTTCCTCCCCCGTCATTTGCTCCCGTGCACTCTCATCAGACATGGCCCTCTCACTGAACTGCAGCTTCAGTGCTGCCCTCTGAAATAAATTCTTCTGGGGGGCGGGGCAGGTATCCACATAGTTGGGCTTGGGGCTGGCCCCTCAGGCCTTTTCTTTCTTAATCTAGTGTAGAATCTTATGTAAATTGGGGATGCCCATTTTTCCTGGAATAAATTTTCCTTTGTACCTACATTGTACACAGGTGGAACAGAACAGTAGGATTCTTGATTCCTTATTGTTATTTTCCTGCATCTGAATAACCATTTTGGTTCTCTGCACAGTGACGTGAAGTTTATGAGGATGGTTGCCACTGGTAAGGTGAGGTATAGGGAGAATGGGAGATCCAAAGAGGGAAGAAGAGGGAAAGCCTATGTAATAGCAGAGTGTAACCAACCACTCTCTTCATTTTTCACTTTTTGCTTATACTCACATTGGGAATAATGGCAAATATGTTAATCACATTTGTAGAATGGTAGAACCTCAAGGCACCTAGATTATCTAATTCAAATTACATCCTATAAATATGAGAATCTATAGGGAGGATGTGCTTGGTCTATGGTTATATAGCTACTTAGTAGCGAAACTGGGAACGGAATCCAAGCCCAGTGTTTTATGTGCTTTTGCAATATGTAGTGGTTGGTTTGTGTTCATTCACTTTGGTGTCAATTATTGGCATGGTGTCCATCCATGCCCTTAATATTTAAGACAAAGAAATACAAATGTTGGTCATATTAGGGATAAGCTCTCCGTGGTTTTCTACATTGTGTTGTAGGAATGGACCAGTTGGACTCTGGTTACTGAAATGAACTAAAAAATGTAAGATTCTTATTTTTAAAATGTTCCATGCAGTAGAAGTGATAGAAAATATATAGGCTTTGAAAACATGTAGGCGCCATTTTTCACTTTTTAATTGTTTTTAAAATCATTTTATCGGGGGCTCGTACAAACTCTTGTCACAATCCATACATCCATCCATTGTGTCTAGCCCATCTGTACATATGTTGCCATCATCGTTTTCAAAACATTTTCCTTCTACTTGAACCCTTGGTATTAGCTACTCATTTTCCCCCCTTCCTCCCTCCCTTTTTAATTTTTAGTACAGTCTTATTTCTTGGAACAGTTTTAAGTTTACAGGGGAAAAATGCAGACAACACTGGATTGCTGTATACTTCCTTCCTCCTTGTCTTCTCTGTTACAGTTGATGGACTAGTACTGACACATTGTTGGCCACATTCCTAGTATACATTAGGGCCCACCGTTTGTATCATACATTTCATACTGCATACAGGGTGCTCCAAAAAGTTCATGAAAGAAAGGACATAAGAGATAATGGCATTTGTTCTATGAACATTTTGGAGCCCCTGAGTACTGTCACCTGCCCACCAGTATAGGATCATACAAATAATTTTCTTGCTTTTGGTGTTTGACCTAAAAATGCTGCATGTTTCACCTATTCCTCCCTCCCCTGAGCACCTGTCCACCACTGCTCTTTTACACGTCTGTGGTTTTGTTAGGTCCAGGATGTCATAAGTTTGGAAGCATCTAGTATGTAGCTTTTTCAGGCCAGGTTCTTCATTTGCTGATAAGCACTTAAATTTCCTGTAGGTCTTTTGGTGGTTCAATAGCTCATTTATTTCTACCACTGGATAATGCTCTATTGTATAGATTTGTCACAATTTATCCATTCATTTATAGAAGGACATCTTGGTTGCTTCCAGTTTTGGGGGATTGTGGATACAGCGGCTTGAGACGTTTATGTGCAGAGTTTTAAGTGGATAAACATTTTCACCTCAATTGAGTACATACCAGGAGTGAACTACCAGGCTGCCCTCCAAAGTGCCGTGCTACTTTGGAATTTTTGGTGTTGTCTGTTTGTTACCCATGTCTTCGACAGCATCTGGCATCCGTGTTTTGGATGTTAGCCTTTCTCATAGTGGTGCAATGTCTGGTTGTTGTATTGCTTTCTGAGTCCCTAATGATGTGATGCGGAGCACTTGTCCATGTGCGTGTTTGCCATCTGTACCCTCTTTGGTGAGGTGTCTGCAGGTCTACCCCATTTCGTAATTGGGTTGCTTTCTTATTGTTGACTTTCAAGGTTTCTCTGTGTATCTTGGTTCCAAATCTCTGGTCAGATACATACATGTCTTGGAAATACTTACTCATTCTGTGGCTTATATGTTCATTCTTATAACAGAACCAGTGTTGGATCTAAAAAGTCATTGCTAGACTCAAGATCGTTTACAAGTTCTGTGTTGTCTTCTAGATATCGGATAGTCTTGTATCTCACACTTGGGTTCGCACTCCATTTTGAGTTAATTTCTGGGAAGGGTGTGTGTCTAAACTTTATGTCCAGATTTTTTGTGTGTGGTTGTTGTTTGCATGTATGTTCCAGAATAATTTGTGGAAAAGACCATTCTTTCTCCTATTTAATTGCCTTTACTTTTGTCAATGATTAATTGATTATTATTATTATTATTATTATGCTCTGTTTCCCTAATATATTTGCTTATTCCTATGCCAACATCATGCTGTCTTAATCAGTATAGCTTTATAGTAAACCTTGAAATCAGATACCAGTCGTTTTGTTTTGCTACAAAAGAAATCGTTCAGGATACAAACTTTAGCAATAATAGCAAAATAATTGCCTAGTAAACTGATAGTAAAGTTTTTTTGTCCAGGTGTATAAATTATCTTAATTAAAAAGTGCAGTTATTTTATGTTACTCATTTGCATTCTGGTTTGTAACCTGACTGGGAGAGTTGAGGGTAACTAGGCATCCTCTGAGAGGCCCTGGTGGTGCAGTGGTTACCCCTGTGGCCTGTGGTTCTAACCCAGTACCTGTTTTCAGGAAGGAAGGTGAGGCAGTTTGCTTCTGTACAGATTTACAGACTTGAAAGTCCCTTGGAGCAGTGTACTCTCTTCCCTGTGGTTGCTGAGTTGACATGGAGTTGAGGACAGTAAGTAGGGTTCCATGAGCACTCTTGGATCTTGCTATTGCTTGTTCATTCCAGCAGTGGTTGAGTTAGGCTTAAGGGACATGTGTAGGATTTAAATGCAGTGGAGTTTGTGCATTTGGAAATTTGAAGCTGAGTAGTTGAGGATTATTGGTTCATGGGTAGAAGGTAAGTTATTGCTAGAACGGCAGGCTTTTCCTCACTCTCTGTCACAGCCTCACTTGGAAGAATAACCATGTGAAACCAGACCAGTGGTCTGTATCTCCTACATTTGCTGGTTAGTATTACTGAGATTCAGGATGTAGACATAAGCTTCCTGGTACCAATAAAACAATCTCCCGAGGGTCCTTGTTTTCAGAGGAAATCTTGGTATAGTTGAAAAGTAATGGATAAGAAATTAGACTTTAGTGGATTGAACAGTAGCTTCTGTATAGTAGTAAATAGCTTATTTTAGGCCAATTAGCCTCTCAGGACTTTATTATTAAAGTTTTGCTCTTTTACTATTGGTTGCATGCTTTGAGACAAGCATATTGATGTAAAATAAAGTTCTTCATTAATCCTAAAGAGCTGCATAAATGTAAAGTGGTATCAATACTGATGGTAGAAATGAAAATTTCTTGTTCCAGATGCAAGACTTTGTATGACGCCTAGAATGTCTTTAAAAATAATCCACCTAAATAAATAAAATTTGAAAATACAGATTTTATGAAGAACATTTATTTCTTCTTTACATATATTTAGCCTCAGGCCTTGGATATTGCTTTTGAAATCTAACAGCTAGCTCATGGGTAAATAGACTTTATTCTTGTAAGCATTAAAAACATGTGAAATGTGCTTATGCCTCTCTTTTCAAAGTGCTTTTATTCTCAGAATAAAAGCTTACTGGAAATTTTTGGGTGTTGGTGTGTGGGAGATAATTTGTGCTCTACATTGTTTCTGTTAAAAGAGGTGTGTAAAAAATGTGTATAATGAAAGACAAAATGGTCAGTGATGTTCTTTTCAATAGATGCTTGTAAGGTTTGATTTCCTATATTCTTGTCCGTAGTTTTCCTTTAAATTTAATTTTTGCATCTGGCCACATTTGTATTTTCAGTTAGCCATAGTCCTAAAAAGTTTGTGAATGGACTGCTTGCGACTTAGTCCTGATTCATTCTTCCAGGTTCTCTTAGGGTCTTATGAAAGAGGAGGTAAAATATGTAATGTAGGTGTTGAGGCTTAATGTTCTGGCTTATGAGTTTGATGGAAGATCAAAATTCATTCATGGGCTACCTTCTTTCTTCTCTTTTACCCTTTTGCCACAATTCATGCCCACTGTAGATTTTAATTTATTCGTTTCATTTTGCCAAAATATGAATTTGAATGTAAAATGCTGAAAGCGTTGGTTCTCTTTCAACTCATTGCTTTCTCTGCTTTCTGCTTGCTTGCTTTTCTCTGGGCCACACAAAGCAAGTCTTTTTACTGCAGAAGGTAAACTCCCTTTACCTCAAGAGCCTGGCACCCTTGAGGGTATTTTAGTAAGTGCACGGTGAAGTGGTCTCTGCTGGTTTGCAGACGGCGGCGGGCGGCAATATGAATGCCTTAGATCTCTTTCTCCAGCTTCTGCTCGATGGGAGGTCGTTGGGCTTTGGAGTTGTATGTCTCTCAGATACGAGTTTCTTGTTTTGAAGTATCACCTCCTTTATATTTTGCTGGTGGTTTAATCTAATACTACTTAGGGGCCACATTTAAAACTTGACGAGAAGATATTTGGCACTAGTTTTCCAGTCATGAGGTCGATATATGGTCAGAGGAGCTACATGATGCATTCAGCTTTATTGGTATCACCCCGTGTCAGAGACATACTTTTAGGGAATTATTCCCGGGCCCTCAGATCTGCTGCCTTTCCTTTTCCACCTGGAACAGTCAGCCTCCCTCCTGTGGCTCTACCCCAGTGTTAGGCGATTTCCTCATTAGTCTTCAGGTGTTAGCCTACACGTGTTTTCTAGGGAGTTTCCTTGATCCCTAGAATACATTCACTAGACTTCTCTCTTGTGTTCTCATAGTGTCCTGAGTGCTTAACAACACGTTATTGCTATTACTGGTTTTAACGTCTGTCCCTAAATAAGTTGTGAATTTGTAAGAGCAAGGGCCAGTCTGTCATATCACTCTATTTCCATTCTTGCTTTATAGCTACGAGGATAAATAAAAACTATTGCTATAAAACGATAGGAACTTTCATGAAACAAAAATCTCAACACGTGAAGCTATTGTTTCTCAGCATGCCCTCCATCGAAGTCTACATGCTTCTGAAGGTGGTGTTTCCATCTCTCTTAACTCTTCCCCAAGGAACTGCCCTCTTTGATTTAGGACACTTCTGACCTTCCAAAGGGCTCACATTATGTTCCATTTTAATGCTCTTTGAGTTTTGGGAACAAAAAGAAGTGTGAAGACGTAAGATCAGGACTTTAGAGTGGGTCAGGTGATGTTTCCAATGAAATTTGCATAGGACTTCCTGTGGTACCCTCAAAGAATGAGCAGGTGCATGCCGTGATAGAAAAGTTAAAAAAAAAAAAAAATTCATAGACACAGGTTTCCTGGCCTTTTTCTTACCGATACTGTTTTCAGTTATCTTAAAACTTTTTCCTTAAGCCCTGTGATCGTCCTGTGTCCTTTGAGAAGATCTATCTGGATTGCCTGCTGGGATTTCCAAAAGGCAGCCAGGCTAGCTTGCTGACCCTGCGTTTCAGGACCTTTTTGGTATCTTCCTGCCTTGAGTTGAACTGGCCCCGCAAATCGTCTAGAAACATTGTCATCCTCAAGGTTCAGCTCTAATAGGACTTATTTATACGTGCTTTTCTCTAATCTCCATGATCTTTTTTTGCCTCTGAGCTCATGCATTTATTGACCACTGATTTTTGTCTTTCAATTGTGGTAAAATATGTCTAACAAGGTCTTTCAGCCTTTTTTGTGTGTCCAGTCCCCGCCCACGGCTGTCGAGGCTCTTCTGGCTCAAAAGCGACCTTCTGGAGCACAGTTGAATGACCCCATATAGCTTTCTAGGCCTTAATCTTTTTGGCAGCAGTCTGCCACATCTTTCTCTTAGGCAGTGACTGGTGGTTTTAAACCGTGGCCTTTGTGAGCAGCTAGCATGGAGCCACTGTGCCACCAGGGCTCCTTGTGTGACACCAGCTTTGTTGGTTGTGTTGTGTAGCCATCACTTGCCTGCTTCCAAATCTGTGCTTGTCATTTGGCATGCACTTATAGCGCTGTGACTATTAACATGAATCTCCAGTTCTCTTCCTTTTGTGTGAATGTGCTTGATCTAATTAGAGTTAGCTCACTCAACAGGAATATTCATCCTCACCTTCTTTGTTTTCTGTATAGTTTATGCCGGGCACAACTTTATTAAGTAATTTGTTATTTATAAGGATATTCATATTTTATAGTATGAACCTTGGAGAATGTTTTCACAAGAACTCTATTTTTCAAAATTCTCCTGCATATCTACTTTTCTGTATCTTAATGCTTATAAATAATAGCAGGTATCGGACAAATCTGTATATACGTAGCATGAGGACCTTAAGTAACTACAACATGGCTTGGGAAGACTATGCTATAAGCATGAAAATAAGATTCTGATGGAGCAATGGTTTTTTGGGGGAAAGGATTTCAAAATTTTATATTTATAATTACAGAAAAATACATAACTGCTTAATGATGGCCATGAATCATTTATAATTAGTTTCTTTATTTTCCCAAACCATTTTATTGGGAGCTAATACAGATATCATTATAGCATTCCATAGGTCAATTACATCAGGCAGTATTGCACAGTTGTTACTGCATTCAGTTTCACACGTCCTCTTCCTTCTTGAACTCCTCGATGTTAAGTGGAACAATGTTAAGTGCTTGCTGCTAACCAAAAGTTCAGTGGTTCAAGCTCTTTGGGAGGACCTGGTGATGTGCTCTTATGAAGATGATTACCTAGGAAACTACTGTCTTGTAGAGTAGCTATGAGTTGTAATTGACTGAGTAGCACACAAGTGAGGAGTTTGTTGGGTAGTTAGTTCATCATGACTTAAAGGCTTGCAAGGGGCCATTCAGGGGGCAGTTGTGATATTTGTCTGCAGCAACAGATAGTCAGGAATAGGAAGAGAAAATGGAATATGTGGTTAATTGTCTCCATGAGCAGCTTCAGTTTTTGCCACACGACAAGGACTGGATGGTGCCTGTCTACTGTTACTGAACATTTTTATTATGAATTCTATAGAGGGATTCTGATCAAAAGGAGGACAATGCAGAACAGAATGTCAAGTCTCATTGAGTGTATATTAACATCAACAAAATAAATAAAATTAAAAGCAACCCAAGAAACAGGTTGAGGGGGTGGGCACATGGTTGGAGGCCAGCTTTTTGCCTGAGCAGATTCATTTCATATAACTGATACCTCTGAATAACTTTTATTCCCAAATTATAAGTAAAATCCCTAAGAAGATGAATTGATTTCTTTGCTATATTGATGCCATGTTTATTAAATGACTAGCTTTTTTTTTTTTTAATGACTAGTTTTATTACAACCCTCTAGTGGCATGATTTTGAAACTGCTCCCGTGTTATAATTAGAGAACTTTGTAACAATTGCTTTTTAATTGATTTGTTCCTTAGGAACTAGCTCTTGGTAGCAGAGCCTAAAAGTCATTAGGATTTATGACTGTTGTTAGTTTTTGCTCAAGTGGTTCCAACGCAAGGGGACTTCACTCCTGATAAACCTTGGGATAGCTTACTCAGAGCCATGCCTGTTTGTGTCATAGGAGAGTTGAAGAAAGTGGTCCCCCTAACAGGAGCCCTATGGGTGCCATGGTTACAGTTTGAACCCGCCAGCGGCTCCTGGGGAGAGAGAAATGGCAGTCCGTCCACTTGTGTGAAGATTTACAATGCTGGACACTCTGGGGAGTAGTTCTGTGCTGTTGGATTGCTATGAGTCAGATTTGACTCTGTGGCAGTGTGGACTGGCATTTCTAATGTTAACTGCTTCTTAGACTGTGCACTTAAAATGCAGATTGCATTGATTGCAAAGATTTTGTTTCTTTCAGGTACAAAGAAGATGGTGAAGCTTTATTAATTTTGCTTCCTTCAGAAGAAAAGGGGATGGTGCAGCAGCTTCGCCAGAAGAAAGTGCCTGTGAACGAAATCAAGTAAGGACTCTTTGTGTTGACTGCTGGGAAATTACTGCTGAATTACTGCACGGGATTATGACTGAATGCTCTCTTCCCCTTCATCCATCTTGCTTGTGACCGTTTTTTAAAAAATTTTATTGGGGACTCTTACAACTCTTTTTAAAAAATCATTTTATTAGGGGCTCATACAACTCTTATCACAATCCATACATACATCAATTGTGTAAAACGCATTTGTACATTCATTGCCCTCATCATTCTCAAAACATTTGCTCTCCACGTAAGCCCCTGACTCTTACAGCTCTTACAGCAGTCCATATATACATCTGTTGTCATCATCATTCTCAAAACATATTTTCTTTCTGCTTGACCCTTGGTATCAGGCTCCTCCCCCCGCCCCCTCGTGAACCCTTGATAAATTGTAAATTATTATTTTCATATTTTAAACTGTCCGCTATCTCCTTTTGCCCATTGTTCTATTGTTTGTCCCCCTAGGGGGGGTGTTATAAGAATATCATTACGATTGGTTCCCCCCTTCTCTGGTCACCTTCCCCCTGCCCTCATGGTATTGCTACTCCTATTACCATGACTGTTTTAAAAAACAACTTTATCAAAGGCTGCTAGTGGTGAAAAAGAGATGGAAAGGGAAGGTTACTTGCTGGAAACATTGGTGACTGTTAGGATTAAACCGCTTGGGTAAAAGTAGTTTAAAGATTGTCCATTTCTGAGGTTTATGGCCTCCTGTTATTAGGATGTATAGGTTCCCAGCACAATCGAAATCTCACTTGTGTTGAGCTCCTCAAAATAGGGTTGCATGATTTGCTTTAGTGTGTCATGGGTGTGCGGGTTGTGCTGAGAGGGAAAAAGGAGTGGGTGAGGTATCGACAAAATCTGATTGGCCATGGGTTGATAATTATTAAGAAGCAAAGCAAATTTTCCCTATTTTTGTATGTTTTGAGATTTTTCTGTAACGAAACTCTTAAAAACCACTCTATTCACCACCAGGAACAAGGCATTTCAGTTTAAATCAGGCACAGACATGGGTTGCTTTTGTGAAAGTTAGCACCATGAAAGATTTCATTATTTCCTGTAACCACCCTGGGCCGTGTTAAGCTTTACAACTTGGTTGTAGGTCACCACATTTCCGGATAGAGAAAATGCTCTATATCCCCAAGTCAAATTTCCAGAAGCACTGGCCTCATGTTCATTACTTGAAATTGATTTTGTGAAATTTGAGAATGACAGTATTTACAAAATGACATTACTTTTCATTTATGGCGTTTCATTGACCACGCAACTGTCTCAGACACCTAGTTCTCATCTTTATTGATTTAGAAAGTTTAGTTTAGATTTAGAAAGTGACTAATACTAATTGCAGTGTTTATGTCAAGTATCTTTCACTCAGCATGAGATGTTCTTTAAAGAAAATGTCTGATCTATGTCTTTTTTGCCAGTTTTCTTCATAAGGTGCCAGAGAGATTTATGTCTAATGTAATTTCAGCCAAATCTGGCTCATAAATGGAGAAATATGTCATATCTTTACATTACAGTATTGTGCTATTTTTAATTTCTAATATTGAGATATGTTAGTTTAACTTTTATCATCTTTTTGTTACAAAGAATCAATCCAGAAAAACTTATAGATATCCAGAAAAAACTGGAATCGTTTCTAGCCCAAGATCAGGATTTAAAAGAAAGAGCACAAAGGGTAAGTCCTTGAATTGCATGCAATTGTTGTAATGGAACATATAATAAAGTTCAATGTCATCTTTGTCTGCTGTCTCTAGTATTTATGGCCATGCTTCTGATATTCACATTGTGTAATGTTCAGTTTGATAAGTTTAACTGATTTAAATTCTCTAAAATTTTGTGAAGGCTTCAGAAAGTTTGTAGAAAATGGAATAAAAGATAATGGAATCTTTCATTAACAGTTTGGAGGCCCCCCTCCCCTGCCCCATGCAGTTTTCAGAGTAAACTGCAAAAATGTTTATTCTTATCTGTAATCTTGTGAGACAGCACATTCTGTTAAGCTTGATTTTTAGATGTATATCAGTCTGGCTTCCAGTTCACTCAATGAAGCCATCAACTTTTCAATAAAGTTTGGTGAAACACCTGACTACACTTGTCTTGACAGTAAGATGAATATTTTTTCTATATCACATTAAATTTCTAGAAAGTACAGAGCTATTTCTAAAGTATACCCAGGAATGGTATTTCTGTTTATGACATAATATCTCCCCTTTCTTTTCTGGGCTTAGCAGTTCTCTCTATTAACAAATAAATGAAGAAATGTTTTAAAAAGTTAAATTTACCTTTTAGTTCTTAGAGTGTTCCATAATGGATTCTTTTTTTTTTTTCATAATGGATTCTTTGGAAAAGAATTATTTAAAGTTATTTTGCCTTGGACTCAGTTATCTAGTCCTTGAATCAACAGATATCTGAGTCTCTCTTTTGAAGCTTCTCATTCTTAATCATGCTTTTGCTGTTTTATACTGTGAGATCTTCACATCTCCAGTAACACATCCGGCGTGAACTCAGGAGCAGGAATGCAGGGGCTGGATTCTATTTCAACAGATACAGGACATAAGGGAGAAATTAGGAGGAGCTATGGCAGGGCGTCCAAGGGGGATGGAGCAGTCTGCAGGGAGCCGGTCAGCATTCAGGCTCTTAATATGACAGTTCTGAAACTGGTTCTTCTCGGCAAAGAAGCCCTCAGAACCGACGTAGATAAAGCTGAAGTCTGAGTGTTTGCCGTGACGGTATGCCATGACTGGTTTATAGTAACGCGGCCTCTTTTTTACAGAGGGTGAATGGGATGTTGGAACCATTACAGTACTTTTTCAGGTTCACAGACTTACTAAAGGATAGATTGGAGATTCAGTTTCTAGATCTGAACGTAGAGAATCATCATGCTCCATCATGAGGAAGAATTCCAAAGCGGAGCACAGGCACCAAGGTTGTGTGTGAAGTTGAGTTCAAGTGTGCTCTCAGCACTTGATGAAAGAGACCGCGGAGCGCAGTCTTCTCCTTTATACGTACATATGTAGAGCTGGGATTTTGTGCGTGTGCATGTGTTTATCAGCATAAACATCTCTTATCTAGAAAATGTACTTCAAGGTAGGAGTTATGCTTTATTTTAGAAATTTAGTGATGGCATGAAGATTTAAAGAAAATACACAAATAAGGTTTTATCATGCTTCACCTCACCCCTCGGAGGTCCTTCAATTATGAATCGGGAAATAGGAACTATTGGAAGGATGTTGTTCCACTGGTTTGTGCACACAGCAAATGAGCCTCCCAGAACAAAGATTATAGAACAGCATGTTGAAATAATTGATGTGATTTATTGAGTGTCATGCGTGGTTTAGCTGAATGGCTAACTGTGTTGCAGGCAACAGCAAATTCTCTTATTTCCTAGAGTGATTTTCTAGCTTTTGATTATAATCTGGATAGAAAAACAACCTGGGTGGTTTCTTGTGGACAATTGGGGGGGAAAAATTACCTTTGAACTCTGGCATTTTTCATTGTTGTTCATGGGTACGAATAGTATTATAAAGATTAGTTGGGTGTAGGGGATTGATATAAAGCAGAGAGAATGTGAGGGTTAGTAACTATGGAAATACAAATTACATAGACTTTACAAAACTGAATTTAAAAATAGTGATGTCGAGATATCTCTTTGGTACTACTTGTCAAGTTTACAGACAGACAGTGGACCAGTATGACACTTACTTTTTTTGTTTGTGTAGCTGTCATACATAGAGGTTTTTTAAAAAAAATTTAGACATGAATGGAAGGAATAAATTGCAAGTTGATAATGAATTTCTAGAAACTGTAATAAAAAAGGGAGAAAAGGTTTATAAATGAACTTTAATCTGTCATGATTTTATTAAATCCTATTTAATACAGTAGAGTTTTGTTGGAAAACTTAAGCTCTATTGTAGTAATAATTATTACCAATATTAAATACTATTTATCAGCACTTATTGTATTCCAGAAGGTGTGATAAGCTTTCCACATGCATTTTCATAATTTAATTTCCAGAATACTCTATGTAGAAGTGATATTGCTGATTATAGATGAGAAAACTAAACTTGGAGAATGAAAAAATAAATTTGTTTAGGGAGTCAAATGGAGGTGAGAGTAAGTCCCAGATTGTTACATCACACCATTTTGCCATTATTCTATTGTAGCTGAGTGATGCTGCTTTCTAGAAGAGCTAGAAAGAGGTGATGCTCTTGAGTCGGCTTGAAGCAAAAACCACATTCCAGTCCTTCCCAATAATTACATCTAAAAGCTAGCCTACCACCCTCTTTAAAGTTATTTTATATGGAGTTGCGCAAAGATATTTTGTGATTTTTATTATTGAGTCTATAAGGAACCCCGATGGCATAATGGGTTACATATTAGTCTGCCAATCACAAGGTCAGCAGTTTGAACCCACCAGCTGCCCTGCAGTAGAAAAACGAGGCTTGCTGCTCCTAGAAAGATTCATAACTTCGGAAACCTAAAGCAGACAGTTCTACTCTGTCTTGTAGGACCATGTGAATCAGAAACAAACTGATTTTGATTTTGTTATTGAATCTTTTTAGTTAACTTAAAAATGTTGGTTTAAATTTTTTTGTTCTGTTATTACATTTCATACATTTCAAACTCTTATTTTATAGTGCTTCGTCTCCTACATACGTTCAGTATATCTGATGAAGGATAAAGAAGTATTTGATGTGAGCAAGTTGCCTCTACCTGAATATGCCCTGTAAGTATTCATAGTATAGCTGTAGATGGAAATCCTCAGTCTGGGGATTTGTTTCAAACCTGGCCTTCCATAAGTCCTATTTTAAAATTCTGTCCCCAAGCAGTTGCCTTAAAAGAATCCAGTAAAGATCTACAGATAAAAATCTATCAACTTTGTAGAGAACCAGTTGAGTGTTTTTCCCCCCTCCCAGAAGCTTAGAAGTAGAAATTTCTTAAAATTATATAGGCAATATCCTGTAGATTATTCTTAAGGGAGATAGAGCGCAATTGCTAAAACATCCTTTGAAATCTTTAAATGTTTTTATTGTTCTGATTTCTGCTTGTTTCTCTGAAACACTGGATTACTCTAGACATCTTAGGGATTCACTTTTCTTCACTGGCTCTTCTTGTACTAAGAAAAGCTTGTCTGGAGGCCAGCGGCCGTTTCCCGTTCTTTGGGTTAGTTTATATGTTTGGTATAACAGGTAATTTGTCACTTGTGTGATGTTTTAGGAGCCTTCAAGTAACAGTGTAAGCCCCTCCCTTTTCACTTGGGTAATACGTGGAAAAACAGATGCCATGGGCAAAACTAAGCCCACCCTCCCCCCATGCACAATTATTTATATATCAGTATATGCATGTATATATAGAGTATATGTATGTGTCAGTCTATGTAGTGTTTGCCCCAGGCAGAAATGGTACATTTCTGAATATGATATCCCATGGTTTAGGTCACTAGGTGATACTGTGTGTTTCCTGGGAAGTCCTTCCGGTTTGCCGACAGAGTTGGCTGGGATAATAGAAAGCAAGGGAGGCGCGGCAAGGCCGTATTTCGGGGACAAATTGGTACAGCTGTGCGTCAGTCAGCTCAGTGGCAATGGGTCATTTTGGTTTTGTTGCAGCAGATGAGTAACTTGCACTATGTACATTTGAAGGCTTGTTGCTAAAGATGCTTAGAGAAAGCACAGAATTAACTCCTAACCCTAACTTATCGATACAACTTAATTTAACATTTTCAGTTCATTTCTGTGGATGTTTAGATGTGTACTTTCCGTGAGATATATAATTTTCTTGATGTATAATTTCCTTCAGGGGACTTTGATACCTACTGCAGTGTTGTGTAGGTAGGCAATAATACAGGTTTAAAAATGTACTTTACTAAAAACACGTATTAAATGGCTAATCTGTTCAGGGACTTGTGCTAGATGTTAGAATTCTCGATGTACTTTTATCTTGAAGGAGCTTAAAGTTTTACTTCAGAAAACCTATTGCAGTTTCAGTAAGTAGCTGAGTAAGACAGATACTTTTGATTGTAGCACATTGAGAAAAGGCTCTGATGGGATCCCGTGAGGGATCTTCATCCCAGGCCAACAGCACAGGAATGACAACCACAAGTGTTCCATCAGAAAAACCAACCCAGTTGTTCACTGAGTCGGTTTTGGTTTCATAGGAGCCCGAGAGGGCAGAGTAGGAACCCAAGGCTGTCAGTGAGCATAGTCCAAAAGCATGTTGCCGCAGCTTTCCTGTGGAGCCACCACCACTGTGGACTCAGACCACCCCCCTGACGGGCAGCTGAGCTCTTCAGGACTGTGCCACCAGGGGCCCTTAAGTGCCCCATCGTTGTTGTTCAGGTGCTAGGCGCTGTTGTCCTCTATTACATTACACTGGTGAACCACTTTCTTCTTAGCAACCCTTTGTCGTAGGTACTGTTATCTCAGTTTACACATGGGGAAAACTGAGATCTAGAAAGTTTTTAAATAGCTTTTCTTGTGCCATGCCATCAGTCAGGGACGAAGAAAGGTGGTAGGCCTTACTTGTCACACTTGTGACTGTACTTCTCACCTCTACACTGTACTGCCTCTCCGCTTTTCTAAGGACCATGACATAGGGAAAAGGGAGTAGATCCATGGAATAAGTGTTAGTTATTTACCACAGTTATTTACCTTGCTGGAAGATTTTATGATTTCCAGCTCTTATCACAATCCATACATGCATCTCTTGTGTCAAGCACTTTTGTACATAGATTGCCATCATCATTTTCAAAATATTTTCTTTCTACCTGAGCCCCTGGTATCAGCTTCTCATTCCCTCTCCCCTATGAATCCTTGATAAATTATAAGTTATTATTTTCTTATCTTACATCATCTGCTGTCTCCCTTCACCCATGTTTCTGTTGTTTGTCCCTCTGGGGGTGGGACTGGTTAACATGTTGATCATTGTGATCAGTTCCCCCTTCTTCCCCCCACCTTCTCCCTATCCTCCTAGTATCGCTACTCTCATTATTGGTCCAGAGGGGTTTATCTGTCCTGGATTCCCTGTGTTTCCAGCTCTTTTTTGTATCAGTGTACATGCTCTGGTCTAGCCGGATTTGTAAGGTAGAACTGGGGTCATGATAGTGGAGGAGGAGGAAGCATTTAGGAACTAGAGGAATGTTGTATGTTTCATTGGTGCTTTACTGCACTCTGGCTTGTCTCTTCCTTGTGACCCCTCTGTAAGGGGATGTCCAATTGTCTACAGATGGGCTTTGGATCTCCACTCTGCTCTCCCTCTCATTCACATCAATATGATTTTTTTAAATGTTTTTTTAAAAAAAATCATTTTATTAGGGGCTCATACAACTCTTATCACAATCCATACACACATCAATTGTGTAAAGTGCATTTGTACATTCATTGCCCTCATCAGATTTTTTGTCTTTGATTCTGGGTCTTTGTTGCCTGATACCTGATCTCATCGACATGTCATGATCACACAGGCTGGTGTACTTCTTCCTGTGGACTTTGTTGCTTCTCTGCTAGATGGCTGCTTGTTTATCTTCAAGCCTTGAAAGACCCCAGACACTATATCTTTTGATGACTGGGCACCATCAGCTTTCTTCACAACATTTTGCTTATGCACTCATTTTGTCTTCAGCAATTGTGTTGGTCTGTCTTTTTGATAAATTTGTTTTTAGTGAAAGTTTACACAGAAAATAGGGTTTTCTTTGAACAATAACTGTACAGATTGTTCAGTATCTATGATTACATTTTCCAGTGTGTTAATGTTCCCATGATTTCCATTCTCATTTTGTTTCCATTAATCTAGTTCTCCTGCCCACCTTGCCTTCTTATCTTGGCTTTAGAGTAAATGTTGACCATTTTTCAGTTGTATAGAGATGTTTTTGTCTTTAAAGGAACATAGTACTCATGGGTGTTTTATTTTTATTTTTTATTGCTTGAGGATATTTATCTGAAAGTTGACCTCCTGGAGTAGTTTCAGATCACAGTTGTTGAGCTATCTGGGTGTGATAGTCTTGAGGTCCTCTACTCTCAACCAGATTATTAAGTCTGGACTTTGTAAGAATTTGAGTTCTGCTCTACGTTTTTCTCCCGTCCTAACAGGACCCATCGGCTTCCTCTTATCTCTGTTGTCTCTGCTTCATAAAAATACTTTGTTATTATTATTATTTCTAATCATTTTATTGGGGGCTCATACAACTCTTATCACAATCCATCCATCCATTGTGTCAAGCACATTGTACATTCATTGCCCTCATCATTCTCAAAACATTTCCTTTCTGCTTGAGCCCTTGGTATCAGCTCCTCATTTTCCCCCTCCCTCCCTCATGAACCCTTGATAATTCATAAATTATTATTTTGTCATATCTTAACACTGTCCGACGTCTCCCTTCACCCATTTTTCTGTTGTACGCCCCCCAGGGAGGAGGTTATATATAATACTTTGTGTTATTAAGGAATGATTGTATCCTAGTCTGCTTCAGACGAGGGAACGATGATACTTGAGAATGGTACTTGAGCTTATTCTTTGCTGAAAAAGGTTTTTACATTTTATGGTCCCATCTTCGTAGTTTGCGTAATACTAATGTTTTTAAGGTGATTTGATATAGTTATTCTTACAACAAAAGTGTCATAAACCTGGCAGGTCTCAGCACCCTGGATTAGGTGAAGTTGTGAGAGTTAAACTCGAAGTTGGCAGGCCTGGTGCTTGAACTGTTGCTGTCTCGTTTCTGGTTTAATGATCTTTATTTTTTGCTATATTCACCTCTTTAAGAAAAACAAGTTCTCTCCAAAACGTTTTCTGTTTGGTTTTGTTTTGCTTTTAAAACTTTCTTTTTGGATATTTCTAATCTGTGTGGGTGGAGTTGCAGTTCAGATCTCCATTTTGCGGTGCGTTGAGATAATTATGATCGCTTTTTCCTGTATTTAAGGTCTCTTGGTCTTGCTGTGGCACCACGAATAAGATTTCTTCAGAAAATGCACAAGCACTCTACTGAAGAATTGTTAAGCAGCCTGGCCAGTGAGACAGTGACGCCCAGGGCTGCCTCCCTCACCAGCGATGAAGTGGAAGAGTTTAGAGCTTATTTTAGCGAGAAAATGTCCATCCTTCAGAAAAGTGGGAAAAGATCAGAAGAGATGGAATACAGACTGTCTAATGGCACGAGTGAAGAAGAGGAAAGAGGAGACGAAGGGGAAATAGAGGAAGCCGTGAGAAAGCCAAAAGGTTCTCAAACTGTGTCTAACTCTGGTGAGACACAGAAGATCAAGGAAGTACCCATGCAGTTCATGGACAGAGCTGAAGACGATGACGATGAAGCCGATGCTGACTTCTTTAAAGTGAAGCGGTACAATGTGTTCGGGCTGGAGCTTAACGAAGAGAAAGCATTACAGGTAAGATTACTCTCCAAAGGGAGGGTCTTCTGTGAATTCTCCCTTTCTACTACTGGGCGCTGGTTGTTGCATTTTGGATGCTATGGAAAAGTATGAACTAGGAGAAACTCACTTTGTGAGTTTCAGGAGCTATCCGAGCACCCACCCTATTTAACACAGAACAGGGATTAGACTGTCATATTTTTCATGACATTGAGACTTGTCCAAGTTTGAAAACTTTAATCTCATTTACTGGTTTTATAGTGCTCTGTTTTAAATGTAGCCAAAGGTATGCTTACAGCGTTAAGGAAGGTAATGGGGTTCTGTGGTTGATGGCATGAGTATGATCATTACAGGTGTTCCTAATAATAGTTGAGTTTCTCTAACCATGAATTTTACTCTTCATGGGACATGTTGCTTTCAGGAACCAAGCCAGTTTTCTTAAATCGAAAGCACGTATTTCCCTTTAAAGGCTTATTAAACGATGTAGGTCCTTTGTTTCTGTAGGACATACTGCTAGGAAGGAACACAGGAGAGAATCCTGATCAGGCACAATTATCTGGGGTGTGGAAAGGAACACAGTCAGTCGGCGTCCCTCTTCTCCCTCTCCTGTACCCCTTTCTCCTCTGTGTGCCTTTATTCTTGACCATATCTGTAAAGACAATGGAACGAAAGTGGAAGCCCAGCTCTTGGTCTGTTTGCAGTTTTTAATACAGTTTGCACATTTTATGAAATATATATTGAAATTTGAGCTGTGAAACTTAAAAATGTATTTGTTTTAAGTCACGAAATAAGATGAAAACAAGTAGTTAATGTACTTACAGATTGTTTAGCGTTGGGCTATGTTATGAAGCATTTGCTAAATTGCATTCTACACGAAATGATAAGGTAGTCTGCTTCCATGATGATAGACAGCCGACCTGGAAAGCTTTTGGGCGATTCTACTCTGTTCTGAAGAGCAGCCACCACTCCGCCGACTCAAGAACAGTGCGCTTTGTTTTAGTGGCTACTGATGTCGAACAACTCTTATTTGTGTCATCCGTGTATCTTCTTTAGTGACTTGTCTGTTTAAACAATAGCGTTTTCCTTTTAAGATTATGTTGCGTGCCTTACTGAGTTTAAGAATTCTTTATATACGTTTTATGTAAGTCCCTTAGCAGATACCTAATTTGCAAATACTTCTCCCAGTCGGTGTCTTTCTCCGCTGTCAGGGTTGTGAACAGTGTCTTTCAAAAACTGGAAGTTAAATTTTTGCTGCGGTCTGAGTTAGTAATTTTTATTCTATAGTTTATATATATTTTGTGCCACGTTTGAAGGAACTTAAGATCACAAAGAGTTTCTCACGTTTTCAAAATTTATAGTTTTTGCACCAGAATTTATTTCAAGTTATTAACTTTTATATGTGATGTTAGGGTTGAGGTTATTTATTTTTGCATATGGATATTTAATTAAGCATCATTTGCTGAAAGATTGTACATTTTCCATTGAAATACTTTGATCCTTTGTTGGAAATCAACTGACCATATAGGTAAATAAATGTGTGTGTATTTTTGGCCTTAATCCTTCTCTATATGTCTGTCCTTTCAGTAATAACACCTGTGTTGATTAGTGTAGTTT
>NW_022111321.1:17868076-17875279 GCF_000313985.2 Echinops telfairi
CATGAGCCCTTGATAGTTTATAAATTGGTATTTTGTCATATCTTGCCTTGTCCGACGTCTCCCTTCAACCACTTTTCGGTTGTCCCCCAGGGAAGAGGTCACATATAGTTCCTTGTAATCGGTTCCCTCTTAGTCTTAAATCATGTGAAATAAGTCCTTTAACTTTATATGTATTTGGTATTTTTGGACCATTGCATTTTCATATAAAATTTTGAATCAGTCTTTGGTTAGGAGTCCACTGGGCTATGTGTCGGCACAAAAATAAAGTTTTCCTTTGTTACCAAAAATAGAAAATTGAATCAGCTAATTTGTACAAAAAATCTGTTGGTATTTTCATTGACGGTGCATTTAATCAATTTGGGGAGATGGATATTGTAACAATATTGAATGTTCCAAGAGCTGTTTCCATATATTTAGGTTGCTTTGAATGTCCTTCAGTAATGTTTATAATTTTAAGCATATGTTTTGGTAGATTTGTCACTTAGTATTCCATGTTTTCAATGCTATTAAAATGCTATAAAACATTAAAACATTAAATTAAAGATGTTAATTTCCAGTTAATTTTTTTGCTTTTGTATAGAAATACAGTTGACTTTATATAACTATCTTATGAAACTCGCCAATTAGTTTTGGTGCATTTTTGGGATCTTCTTTTTGGTGTATGTATTTTCTCTGTAGGTGATTTTATTCATGAATAGATTTTATTTCATTTTCTTATCAAATGACACTGGCCGGGAACTTTAGCACAATGTTGACTTGCAGTGGAAAGAACATAAAGTCTTGTCTTAGATGGAAGCATTTGGTCTTTCAGAGTTACATCTAATGTTAGTTTTAGCTCTTTGCAAATGCCCTTTGTCACTAAGGAACTTCCATTCTGTTTCTAGGAGTGTGTCAGTCTGGGTAGACTAGAGAAACAAATTCATAGACAATTGTACATTAAGAAAGCATCCCAGCCCAGTTCAGATCAAGTCCATAAGTCAGGTATTAGCCCATATGTCTGAGATCAATCTATGAAGTCCCTTTTAGACTCAAGAAGCACATGCAATGATGCTGAATGCAGGAAAATCACAGGCAAGTGGGTGGGATGTCTTGTGGATACAGTGGTGTCGTTGTAAGCATTTCAGCGCTGGCAGGGGTCTCCATGTGGCTTCTCTAGCTCTGAGGCTCTGGCTGCCATCAGCCTGTCTCCATGTGGCTTGTCAACAACATTCTTGCAGGAACTGAACCTGCATCCTGCCTCCAGTGAGCTATTTATCTCCTTAGCACCTCCAAATGAGGTCATCAGGCTACGACCAGATTGACAGGCTAAACTCTACCCCTTCACTCAATCCTCTCTCAAATTGACAATAGATTATGTAACTGCCACAAGGTAGTTTAGTGTTTTTATCATAAACAGATGGTGAATTTTGTCATGCCTTTTTTGCAACTATTGAGACTATCATGTGGGGTTTCTTGCTCTCTTCAGGTGTGCTGATTGATTTTCTGATGTTGGACCAACCTTTAATTCCTGTGATAAACCCCTCATAACTTAGCATTCTGTTGTCCATAATTCAGGATTCCAGCCGCTGATATTCTATTGAAGATTTCTGCCTTTTAATGAGTAATATTGGTTTCTAGTGTTCTTGTAGTGACTTGGACTTGGAAAAAGACACATTTCAAGAGCGTTTGTTGTATTTTGCCAAATTACTCTAAATTTGCCAAATTACTCTATTGTCAGTCATTGTTTCATTAGTCTTGGGTCAATGCTCATTTACTTAGCATCAGCACTGAATGACTGACATCTTTTTTTGGGAGGGGAACAGGGAGAAATGTTTTGTTGGAATTTGGCTTTCTGACTTCAGCTAGCTATTCAATATTATAAAAACCTTATAAACATTTACAAAACTGTTTTATAATCTCTGTGTATTGTTTATGCATATGCTCCCTCTCCACCACCTTTGTATTAGTCTCATTGATTTCAAAGATACCTTCCAATAGTAAGGTTATTGTCCCTAGATTTTAACTTTAAAACGTACAACCTCATCAAAGAAAAATTATTTTCATTCCCTTTGGGCTTAATTCCTTGAAAATATTGTCTTTGTTGATAATGGTATTTTCAGGGCCTGGCACAGTGTCTAGCCCTTTGTACAAATTTCATAAATGTTTCATGAATGGTTAAGTGAATTATTTATTTTTTAATATATTCTTTCACTTGCATGTTGGCAGTGACTTATATATAGAACTTTAGATGTAGGGGTTTTTCCTCTAGAAAATCTGTGCTTGCAAAATACATAAGGTTTACCACATTGGATTCACAGTGATTCAAAAAGATTTTGTTGAGCTTTCTATAAATGTGGGCATAAATAGCTTATTTAGGTGAGTGTAAATGACAACAGTAGCACAGGCCAAACTTTGTAATTTAGACAGTAAATGCTAGTGGCTAGTGGTAATGACATGAGATTCTTTCTGTTCAGCATGGTATAGTGTAAAATGCTCTCTTTAGGATTCCTGCATGATTTTTACTACAGTAAATTGGAAATGTTATGGCTTATCTATTGAGAAGGTGAAAAACACGTTGCTTACCCAGGACTTTATTTCTGTTTCTTTCTGCACATATGTTTGTGCTAGCTTGAATGGTAGAGTTGAAACTGTTCACTCTTTAGCTAACCTAGGAGAGCGAAGGGCAGCTCTTTTCTTGCCTTCCCTGATCTTCTAGTTTCACTTGTTAGCAGGCTCTGAATTTTGTAGTCAATAGTGTTGTATACTCGAATGATCACCGTCTGTATTCTTGTTCTTGTCACTGGCTTTGAGCATGATTTTTGTCTCAGTCAGCCTTCTGTTTTAGCGCTCACCCTTGCATTTTCTGTTTCACTGTTCTTGAAGCTGTCACTCAATGGAAGGCTATATTTTTCACTTACTACCTGTTTTTAAGGATAAGCCTGATGAAGTAAACCAAAGCACACAGAAAATGGGAAACAAACACACCCATCGATACATGTAAATGAGTATTTTGGGGTTGACTGCGTGCCATTAAAAAAAAATACACCGATGCCTTTTAAAATAATTTTGTTGTTTCTATTTTAGAAGCATTTTAGAGGCAGCATGCTGAGCACACAAAAGAGCTGGTTTCTTTGCCTGATGGCCACAAAGTCGTGTCTTTGTCTTGGTAGTTTTTATTCTTTCTCCGCAAGTATTGGGTTGCTAAGTGAAGGTTTGGTGGTTTGAAACCACCACTGGCTTTGTTGGAGAAAGACGAGGCTGTGTCTGCTCTTGGAAAGATTTATTCTCCAAAGCCCTTTGGGGCAGTCTTTGTCTTAAAAGGTTATTATGAATTAGAAAATTGACTTGGTGGCAGTGGGTTTGGTTTTTGATTTTCTTGCCTTTGAAAACGGAGAAGACTGATAGAGAGCTACATTGAAAGTTGGAGATTACATCGAATTTGTTTAATTACCATAATTGCCACCAGCAACATAAGCTATGACAGGCAAGATAGTTGATTTTATTTTAAGGCTTTTAAATGGTTTGTTAATACAAACCTTTCTCCCATTGCCTCATCACTGTCTCTTTTGTCTAGCTTTTCTGGTGTCGTTTACTTCCTTTGAATCATACAGCTTATCTTCTGTGAATGGGTAATGTTGGTGTAATTGATAGCACTGTAAGTAATTGTGGGCCTACCGTTATCAGCATTGATAACCCCTTTTGATTTTGGCATGCATGGCGGAGAAATGTATTGCCAAGTATAAGCAATGCCTTCTGACTGGCTGCCTTGTCATTGTCTTTGTCCTGTTTGACAAGATCCCTGCATTGAAGTAGAAAGAGATTTCTTTCTAGTAAGGAGGGTCTTCAGGCACTAAGGCAGTAATAGAAGGCTAGGTGGTGACTTCCTA
This sequence comes from Echinops telfairi, assembly GCF_000313985.2. Classification (NCBI taxonomy): domain Eukaryota; kingdom Metazoa; phylum Chordata; class Mammalia; order Afrosoricida; family Tenrecidae; genus Echinops; species Echinops telfairi. The sequence continues at coordinate 17,871,943 of NW_022111321.1, forward strand.
CCGTCGGGAGAAGAGACTTTTGCTCTGGCCAGTTTTATTGGCGCTTAGAAAGTTGACTTCCGGAGAAATATGAGAGGAGAACATGGTGTGCCATTAAAGGGGTAGCATGGACATGTATTTTATTAAATATGAGAATGTATGCACGTTTTGTCGTTTGTTTATAGTTGTATAGAAATGAACCTGATAGCCAAGTTCCACTTTAGCTTAGCTCAGCAATCATTCTTTTAGTGTTTTTGTAATCTACCCTCCTGCCTCTTGCGAAACCAGTTATATTCTTATTTTAAAAACATTTTCAGATCTAAATCAAATCTTTGATATATGGGAGCTAAGTGGGATTTTATTCTGCCTCTTCTCTCTTTTTCTGTTTACTTTTCTTCTTCTAGCTACAATTACTGCGTTCTTAATAGCTGCAGAGGGCTGTATATTATACTTTCAAACAAAACTCACTGCCAGCCAGTCAACTCTGACCCTTAGCAAAGAATCAGAATTGATTTGATGGCAACGGATTTTGTTGTGTTGTTATCATAGTAGAAAAGATGTTTTAGAGGAAGTTGAATCTTAAAGAATGGATAGGTATCAATAGGAAAGAAAAAAGTATTCTAAGGACGAGTACAGGAATGACCAAAAAAAACCATGGCATTTGTGTGTGGCCGTGGCAAGCTAGTACTGGTATGCTACTTCGTAGCTAGCTCTTCTGTGACCTAGTGACTATCTCTGTGAAATGGGACCTATCATGATACCTACTTGACAGTTATTAAGATACTTAGAAATAAAGAAAAAGCAGCCAATACAGTTGGTGTCCACAGAAGGAGACAGTTGAACTCTTCTTGATGAAGTGGTATAGAAATAAGCATAAGGGGGTGATGATACAAGAAGGCCTTCAAAAAGCTAGTGGAAAATGGAGTGGAAAGATAATGGACTATTCCTACTCCCTTTTGAAGCCCCTTTGAGGAGTTTTGCCAGCGCCATAGCTAGCCAGTGTCTCAGATGGATGCCGAAAAATGTTTGTTTTTTTCCCTCTGAGTGAGTGTCCCTTGTAGAAAGAAGAGGAGGTGATGCATTTCATGTATTTCAGCCATATTACCAGGAAATGTTTTTAGATTATACCAGCATAGTTAGCTGATTGAGCATTTTTCGTATTCTTGGTATGCTAAACCACCCTGTACCGGTAATACAGCTCCGGGTCACATCCTAGGCTTTTTAATGGCTTGTCTTAGGGTTTAAGTGTTTATTGTGATTATGGGTGTGCAGCACTGGTGTCGAGTGTTCTCAACGTAGACTGAATTCAGGAGAGTTTATAATTTATCATATAATTAGGCCATAAATAAGCAAGCACAATGCCCTGTAGATATAAAATGACTGCTTGGAATGAAAAATGTTATTAACTAGAGATACTTATTTCATGTCAAGTCATTAAATGAAATCTTAGTCTTCTTTTTTGGAGGGTTCTTTGTTAGGTAATTGGCAATATTTTTGTGGACATTAAGGTTAACCTTTGGGCTCCTAACCACAAGGTCAGCAGTTCTAAACCAGCAGCCACTCCGCAGGAGAAAGACAAGGCTTTCTGCTCCTGTTCAGTTGCAGTCTCAGAACCTGACAGGGCAGTTCCTGTCCTCCAGGGCTGCTGTGACTCAGAGCTGACTCAGCAGCAGTGAGTTTGGAGTGTGTTTTTAAAATATATTTTTGTTCATAAGATAATATCTAATAGGTTATGATACTGCTTATATTTTAATGTTTTATGGGTTAAAACGGACATGAGAAAGACTAATGCCTTCATTTGGGTGTGTTGGTGAACTGTTTTAGGAGAATTCTGGTGTTGTTGTTTTTTTTTTTAAGTTGTCTTATTTGTCCCCTGACCTCTAGATCCCAGTGGCAGATTTTGCTAATAGTTTTCTTTTTGGCCTTTGGTAATATTCTCGTGTAAACCTCTTAAATTTTATTTCTTCTATATCTAGTGACCACTGCTGTATTAGTCTGGGTACTTTAGAGAAACAAATCCACTGAAACTCATGTATAAGAGAGAGTTTTATATAAAGATTAAGTGTGCATCAAGAAAAAAAATCCCAACCCAGTGCTGCCCAATCCCTCAAGTCCAACATTAACCCATTAACCCATATGTCCAACACCAATCTACAAAGTCCTCCTCCAGCTCACAAAACAGATGCAATGATGCCGACTGCAGGAGAAAAGCCAAGTCAGTGAATGTGTAAGCATCTCAGCGCTGGCAGGGGTCTCCACACAGCTGCTCCAGCACCCAGGGCTGCATCAAGGTAGGTCCATGTGGCTTCTCCTCAGGGATGTCTTGCAGGAAGTCAGCCTTGCCAGCTGAAGCAGTGATCTGCTAAGGCAGCTGACCCTGATCTGACCATCAGAAAGCAAGAGACCCGAGAACTAGAAAGGCGAGGCTCACCAAGCCATTTATCCCTCCGCCCTTCAATTAAACCCACGTGTGTTTATGGGCTGGGTTGGCACAATAAAGTAACTCAACTGCGATTGTCATAAGCTTTGCTGGCAAAGATCTTACATAATGCTCAGTAAGCAGAAGGAAGAGCACTTTAAGATGAAAGACTGTCAAGCTAACAGTGCTCTCAACTTTTGTACCACAGAGTGGAGCGATGGTGGGATAATGCTGTGTGTCAAGCAGTTCAGATAGAGTTCCTGTACGTGTTGTCATGCCATCTCGTAGAGTTCCTGTATGTGTTGTCATGCCATCTCGTAGAGTTCCTGTACATGTTGTCATGCCATCTCATGAGGAACCTTGGTGGTACTGTGGCTTTATGCTCAGCAGCTAACCAACAGGGCAGTGGTTTAACCCACCAGTGACTCAGTGGGAGAAAGAGGTGGCAGCCAGCTTCTGTTTACGGTACAGCCCCTGGAACGGTCTGTGGCAGTTCTACTATCCAAGAGGGTCCTTGTGTCTGAGCCCACATGATGGCAGTGGGTTTGTCTTCTCAGAGGTGCTGTTTCTTTTTCTTGAATCCTGCAGTTAATTTTGATATGTAATATAAGCTTTATTCCAGTTCAAAAGGAATGCTTATTGTGTGAATTGAAACTTGGATGCGTGCACTGAGTTGTGCTATAAGCCCTCCTCCTGCTTTGAAGTTTGTGTGCAGCAGATTTCCTGAGGATGTAAATTTACAGTGGAATGCTAAAAGTGGCTTTTGGCTTGATGTTTATTCTCTCACATGCTGGATCTTTGTTGCTCAAAAATATTTTAACTTGTTTCCTTTCATTTCCTACTTTTACACAATATTCAATTCTTAAAGTGTCTGCTGACTGCTGACTTTTCTAATGGCCTGCATTTTACACACACACACACACACACACACACACACCC
>NW_022111321.1:17875379-17879027 GCF_000313985.2 Echinops telfairi
CTAATGGCCTCCATGACACACACACACACACCCACACCCCCCCCCACACACACACACTACTCATATCCAGCTGTTCACTTTAATTTTGAAGCTGATTACAGTAGAGGTAATGAGAGAGAAGGGAAAGATAGGCTATTCTAAGGTCATGCAAATTGTGCTTAGAGAAGCTTGGTGGCACACTGTTTACGCACCCAACTGGTGACCAAGAAATGCTGGCAGTTCAAACTGATGAGATGGATACTCTGTTGGAAAAAGATGTAGCAATTTGCCTCTAAAGATTATGGCCTTGGAGACCATCTGGGACAGTGCTGCTCCATCCTCTAAGTGTCTAAGAGGTAGAATCAACTGGAGGGCAATGGGTAGTTGGACCTCCCCCTTCCCCCAAGTTACCCTTGAACTTGACTGTTATGTAATCATAAATAAGTACCTCTTTGTATGATCCCAACAAATGCATTAAAAATTTAGACTAATATGGCAGATCCTCTGTTTATTCATGTTGTTCCTAAAATACTATTTCTAAGGTCATTTATTTTTAAATCGGAGCAGTTATTGTGTATATTTTTAATCAAAGCTTTGAGGGAACTGTGTTTGTGATGGCACCAGACCTACTCTTTCTCCTTTCAGTCTTTGCGATGCTCTTTAAACTCAGCGTTTCTACTTGTTTTTCCCTGCTTCTTCCATGTGATTTTGGAAACTGCTTCCAAGGTCCATGCTGGATCTAAGCTGCTGCTGGACTCATGCCATCTGTTGGTGACAATCAGGGTTAACTCACTTTGGTGAAACTTTGTTCTTTTTCACGGAAAGCTTGCATGTTAGGTGACACGGAGGATTATTAAAGCTCAAGGAATTTTAGAAAAATATGTTCACTCAGCGTAAATTTACTGAGCATCTGCTGCGTGCCAGACATGGAGAACTGCGAGGAAAACAAACTCCGTTCTCTGACTGCATGGCGCTTATGTTCTCCTGGGGGAAGACAGACAAATGGGTAGACTGACTGGGAGAGGCTGAAGTCTGGTAAAGCGGGAGGCAGGCGCCAGGGAATGGAAGGGCAGCTGCAGGTCAGTCTGTATGTAAGGCACTCTTCTGCTTGTAGACCTTTAAGGATTTTAAGCAGTGAAAGAAACAAAACCCCAAGTAAATTTGAAAACAGCAGTAAGAAATCCCTTGAAGTTATTTCCCCCCTAATGATGACCTCACTGCTTGTGTTGGAAAGACTTCAATAAGAAGAATGCTTACAGTCATTTTTGGTGAGTGCTCCAGCTTTGCAGGTGCTCTGAGCACCTGTGCCCCCTGCTGGTTAATGGAGCACCGGATTGCTGGGCGCTCCAATGACCTAGCCTGTTAGTGAGAGGCTGGGTGGGAGTAACACAGATTTCATGATGGTGGGATCCCCATCACCCCTCCAAGTCTTTAGGTTTAGGACAACAGGAGCGCGTGTAGCACAGGGGGTCAAGTACTGGGTTGTTAACCAAGAGGAGAAAGATGAGGCATTCTGCTTCAGTAAGGATTTACAGCCTCAGAAATCCTAGGGAGCAGTTCTGTGAGTTGGAACCCACTCAAGAGGTAGCGGGTTCCTTAGGGCAGTGCTTCTCAAGCTATCTTTTGTGGAGGTTAGTCTAATTTCCAATCCATCCTACACTTTAAAAGTAAATTACTAGAAAAGTGAAATGAACCTGCTTGCACTGCTAACTGTTTTCCTCCCCTGCTTTATCTGGCGTTTATCTGGCAATAATAGAATCCAGTATTGTGGGACCAAATTGTGTATCACTTCATGTAGAATGTCCACTAAATGAAGCATGCTGTTTGTCATAAGAACATTGTGCAGTTTCTCTAGAACCACGCCTTTCGTATTTTCTCATAGTTGAGGTAGTTTTGATGGATAGGATATTGCTGTGTAAGAAATGCCACCACAGCTGGGATATGAGGGCTCCTTAGCCGGCCCCTTTTATAAGACCTCTGGAGTGTAGTGGTTGCTGGTTGAGCTGCTAACTGCAAGGTCAGTTCAAAACCAGCTGCTCTTCCGGAGAAATATGAGGCTTTTTTTTTTTTAAGTCATTTTATTAGGAGCTCATACAACTGTTGTCACAATCCATACATGCATCAATTGTGTAAAGCACATTTGTACATTCATTACCTTCATCATTCTCAAAACACTTGCTCTCCGAAATGCGAAAATATTGTACAGAGTTAGGGTCTTGGAAACCCATAGGGGGCAATTCCACCCTTCTCCACAGGGTCACCATGAGATAGAATTGATGACAGTGAGCTTGCATTTTGTTTGTTTGTTTTGGTGGCCCCTTTTAGTATTAGGTTTTCTTTAAATTGTGTACTTTGCAAAGAAACCAACCAACAAAACCCAATGGACAGCGGGCCCCTAAACAACGTAAAGGGTGAAAAAGAAAATGATACCAAGAGAAACAATTGGTACATTGGCTTCCAGTGCAGCGAAACGTGTACTAAGGTCCATTTGCTGCAGAGCGGTAAGTAGCTCTCCTGATGGCTTCCGTGTTCGTGGCAGCATCACTCACGTGCGTTTGCAGTGGAGCCGTTTCCTATAATTGCGCCTCTGCCACGGGCCACACATTCCTGGCACCAAAATGTAGGAGATAAAATGGATTTTAAAAAACAAACTGACGTGACTAGAAGCATCTATGACATTTGAGATGAATTTTAAAATACTTTACCATTTTTAATGAAGTGTTGTGTCATAGAAGCAAAAAGTTTTAGCTTGATCAAGCAGGTCATCAGTCTCAGATGGCTGTTACTGTTTTGGGTTTGTTTTCTTTTCTGCTTTTAGTTTGCCTGCTGGATGTTAGGATTGAGGTGACAGACGGTCCTGATATGCTGTTGGGCAGAGAATCTGCTGGTTTTTATTTGGCATAATAAATGATTGAAAACAGGGTGCTGCTTTGTCACAGTTCTAATCGAGCCAGCACAGTGGTGATTCTTACAGCGCATCAGGTTTAAGCTCCAGAAGCCAGTGGCCTGAGGTATGCAGCCCTGCAAACAGCCCAGCAACCTATGGAAGGAAGCCTACGCATTGAGCCTGCACGCGCCTGGAGACGACTTAGCACAGCCTTTTCCCACAAGGCACACGAAGGACGAAGTTCTCATTTAACTTCCCTCTGTTAGTCTACCCCAACCCACCCCTCACATGGGGGCGCCCGTGAATCACTGCCTCCACGGGAGTCGCTCCTGCCCCTAAATAATAGTCTTCACGTTTGCTTCTGGAATTTAAATGGATGACGTCCTATGAAATCTTTTGGGTGATCATGATGAGTACAATTCTTTCACCTGCAAGCATTTTCACCTGAGCTGCCTTCCCCGGTTTCCCTTGTGGGAGGCAGCGCAGCGGAGGAGTGCTTCCCCCTCGCTGTGGTACCTGATTCTGGAAGGCACACTAATTTCAAAATGTTTGACGTTGGAACTGATTGGAGACTCTGAACACTTAGCGAACACTTTGGCCGGTGGATTGATTCAACATTTTTTTTCATTGCATCTTTTGATCCATCTGGGCTGCCTTCCTACCTGTTGATATTTCCTTAAAAGTTGAACTTTACAAATCACAGGAAAGGTAAATTAGTATTAGCCTCTAGGTCCCTATTCACTGCCCAAGTGTTGTGAGATTAGAACACGCCATGTGCGCAG
>NW_022111321.1:17879127-17881765 GCF_000313985.2 Echinops telfairi
AACCTTTTAAAAATGGAATCCTATCGAGTATTTTCACTTAAGATGGTTGAGAATGATTCAGTTTTCAGCACATTTAAGGATGTGTGTTTTAATAGATGCTGAGCCATTTTATTCAAGAACTTGAAGTATTGCATTTTGATGGGTAACTTTTGAAATAATATACTAACAATGGGTTTATGATTTAAATTACAGGATGCCGTCTGGTGTTGGTGGTCTGGGTTATTCTTTCCTATTAGCTAATCTACTTTCGTACATTTGGTTTTCCTTAATCCTTTAGGGAAGAGAAAAAGGAAATGATTTCTAGGTTTCCAAGAACTGTGAAGAATATTGCAATTTTGCAAGTTAACAACTTAGCTTGCTCCACCTTCACACACGTTGCTAGAGGACTTCGATGCGCTTGGCACAGCAGGCAGCATGGGCTTCATGTTTGTGATCACTTTTTGTGCCTCCCAAGTCCCCAGGGGTGATGGTGAGGAGGACAAAGGTGGATCCTGGCACCAATGGGTTTATGACACCGCTGAGAAACCGTGAACCTATTGTGGTAAAGTCTTTTATAAGAATTAATACCAAACTGCTCCCACAAGGTTGGAGATTGAGAAACAGAACAATCCTCAAAGGCCAAACTCTTGCAAGATGGTAGTCTGCTCCATTTCCCTTCCCACTCCTCCCTTGAGGATGCTCCCTCCCTCAGGTTTTTGGATTCTGTGTCCCACAGAACTGAGGAAATTTGACGTGGTAGGTGCAGTTCAGCCCAAGGTCTGAAGGTCAGGCAGGGGGTAAAGCCAGCTGCTGTGGCCAGAGGACACATTCCGCTCCTGGCTCTTGTCTGTGCTTCTCTGTGCTCATTCTGTACGCAGCAGGATGACATTGCAGGGAATCCAGTTCCCACTTACGGGTGAATCCTGTCAATATCTTCCCCCACCTTGTAGGCGAACTTTTGAGACAGAAGAGCCAATGCTGCCCCTCACAAGCATTTAAAAATTATTTGAGAGCCATAAATATATTTCTACAAACAAATGAAATGATTGTCTGATAAGTTTTGTTTTCAGAACCACGTCTGAAAGCTTGAGGGCTAACCCCTGCCCTATGAAGGGTAACATGGTTTGCTTGGGAGTTACACGATACAATCAAATTTCATCCAAATATATTAATCTATTCTCTACCTCTGCACTGTTACCTATTTATGCACATATGACCTGGGGCTTTGACAAGCTGCTTCCAATAGGCATAGGCCTCCCACTACGGTAATCCTTTCTTTCTGCTCTCACCTGTAGCATGTAATTCTTAAATCCATTATAAGACGAGGGTAACCATCAGTGTGGTCCAATTCACATCCTCTACTAAGGTCAGATCTTAATCTCATCCTGTTCCTGATTGTAACAGATAATGCCTTCCACAATGGGACTAAAACCGTCAGTGTTTGAAATCTAGAATTACAAACATCACATAAGGGATGGGCCATATGAGTTGAATATAACTCACATACTCCCTAAGAAGCCCCCAAACTTGTATAAGGGCATCTAGCAAATGGCTAAGCATTTGTTCCCCGAGGAGAACATCATCCTTATTCTTCTGGTTAGAAGATGAGTCTGTCCTCAAGGAGATATGTTTTCCAAGGCTGCCTCATAGAGGCATCTCTGAAGAGGTATCTGAAAATGAGAGTGATAGAAGCCATGCAGAAACCAGAGAGCCTGTGGGCGATTGATGTGCAATGCTAGGTAGCAGCAAAAAATCAGAAAAGGATTTCCATCTCTTTCTGATTTGGTCCCCTTTTTTCCAAATCACAAGATGGGGACAATTGCTTGATCCATGTGCGTTTGGGGATAATCTTCAGGTGAAAACCATTGCTTTTATTTGATAAGGTCTTAAAACAGGAGGTCCAAATTTTGTTGTACATTAGAATTTGTTTGGAACGTCCAGATATTCCGTATACTCTAAACCAAGGAAACATCCTTGGGGTTACAAAGCAGGCATCCTTTTTGGGGAAGATGTGGAGCAGAGGTTGGGGACCATTGCACTAAGGGAACATTTCCTCATTTTTGCTTTTGCCATCAACAAATCCTTAGGACAATTGAGAGATGAGAAAGCAGGTTGTAATGGAAAGAGTATGACCTAGGGATTGGACTAAACAACAAAAACCTCACTGCCCTTAGTCGATTCTGACTCATAGTGACCCTCCACAGCGTTTCTGGGTGGTTAATCTTGACAGGAGTAGATAGCCTCATGCTTTTCCCCTGGTAGGTTTGTGCTACTGACCTTGTGATAAGCAGCTCAGTGTCGAATCCACAGAAGACTTAAATGGTATTCTAGATTGTGTCATTTACAAGTAAAATTGTGCATGTTCAACTTTTTTAGCCTTTAGTCTTTCATTTGTAATGGACTTGTAGGGATTCAGTCAGATAACACAATATTAAAGTGCTTAGCACAGATAGATATATATTAATAAATGCATGAGTCTAGGAGTTTGAAATTCTACCATTACTCCCTTTTTTTGGGGGATATAAACATTTAATACAGTGGTTCTCAGCCTTCCTAATGCTAGGACTCTTTTTTTTTTTTTAACATTTTATTAGGGGCTCATACAACTGTTATCCCAATCCATACACACATCAATTGTGTAAAGCGCATTTGTACATCG
>NW_022111321.1:17883427-17884911 GCF_000313985.2 Echinops telfairi
ATCAGGCGACCCCTGTGAAAGGGTCGTTCGACCCCCAAGGGGTCACGACCCACAGGTTCAGAATCACGGATTTAATGTTACATAAGCATTACATAGACATCCCCCAAACCCCCTGCCATCTAGATATTTCCGACTCGGAGTAACCCAGGGTAGGTTTCTTGAGGCTGGAAATCTTTATGGGAACAGATTAACTTCATCTTTGTCCTGTGGAGCAGCTGGTAGGATTGAACTGTCGACCTTGAGGTTAGCAGTATGTATACTTGACAGTACCACAAGGGCTCCTAAAACATGGATAGACATTCCAATCATACTGAATTTATATATAGAGTAAGAAGGGAAGGTTTTCCTTCCTCTAGTTAAACTGGATTCTTATTTCAACTTTACTATCTAAAAGGCACCTCAAACATTACATGGCTCAAAAAGAACATTTGGATTTCCACATCCAGCCCCAACTTGCCCCTCTATCAGAATCCTCCCTATCTTGGTAGATGGCAACAGATCTTTCTAGTTATTCAAGAAAAACAAATCTAGGCTTTGCACTCGATTCCTTTCCGTCTCACCTGCATACTCCACCCAGTCCTATCAGCTCCACACCCTAAACAGATGCTGATTTATTTTTTCTTTCTAAAACACAAGTACTACTTTAATCTGAGTTACTCTCTTTTCTCACATGATTTACTGCAGTAACCGCCTAATTTGTTCCACATCGCCACTCTCTCCACTGGTTCTGAAGGGTCAGGTCATCCGCCCTGAATTCCCTGTGCTTCCAGTTCCTAACTGCACCAGTGTACATCCTCTGGTCCAGCCAGATTTATAAGGTAGAATTGGGATCATGATAGTATGGGGGTGGGGGAGAGGGGGGAGGAAGCATTTAGGAATTTAGGAACTAGAGGAAAGTTGTATGTTTCATAGTTGCTACACTGCACCCTGACTGGCTCGTCTCTTCCCTGAGACCCTTCTGTAAGGGGATGTCCAGTTGCCTACAGATGGACTTTGGGCCCCCAATTGCACTTTCCCTCATTCACAATGACATGGTTTTTTTTGTTCTTTGATGCCTGATACCTGATCCCTTCGACACCTTGTGATCACACAGGCTGGTGTGCTCTTTACACGTGGGCTTTTTTGCTTCTGAGCTAGATGGCCGCTTGTTTATCTTCACCCCTTTAAGACCCCAGATGCTATATCTTTTGATAGCTGGAACCATCAGCTTTCTTCACATTTACTTATGAACCCATTTGTCTTCAGCGATCATGCTGGGAAGGTGAGCGTCATAGAATGCCAATTTAATAGAACAAAATGTTCTTGCATTGAGGGAGTACTTGAGTGGAGGCCCAATGTCCATCTGCTACCATAAAACTAAACCTATAAATATATGCACATAGATCTATTTCCCCATCCTCAGATAAGTATATTTACATATGTACATGCCTTTATTTAGACCTCTATAAATGCCCTTTGCCTCCTAGTTCTTTCCTCTATTTCCT
>NW_022111321.1:17885661-17888895 GCF_000313985.2 Echinops telfairi
CCAGGATGTGCTCCACTCTCTCTTCCTCCCCCTTCATTTGCTCCTGTGTGCTCTGATCACATATGTCCCTCTCCCTGAGCTGCAGATTCAGTGCTGTTGGTCTGAGTCTGAGGATTCTTGACACATTGGCAAAAATCCCCCACCCCCCCAATGTTCTTCCTCTTTGTCAGAAATTTGAGAGCCAGGGCAGAGGACAGACTAGAGTTTATAAAGAAAGAAAGTATAAAGTTCTTTCTACATACTCCAAGACAACCATGTCAGAGCTGACAAGTGATAACTTTTAGTTAGTCGATTAATGTGGCCCTTCCAGTCTTAATCCCTTACGTGGCATGTAATTCTAGATTTCATACACTCGTGGTCCCATGTAGGAAGGCATTATCTGCTAACAGGAATGGGATAGGATTTAGTTCTGACCTTAGTAGAAGGTGTGAATTGGGCCACACTCTTTGTTATTTAGTTACTATTACCTTCAATGGATGTAAGGAATTAGATCAGCGGCTCTCAACCTGTGGATCCCCCAACCCCTTTGGGAGTCTAACGACCTTTTCACAGGGGTTGCCTAAGACCATGAGACAAGATATTTCTGATGGTCTTGGAACGGAGACACCATTCCTCTATCTCTCTAGGCAATGTAGTTTACTGTTGTTATATTAAGACTGTTACCCATGCTACACCTAGCTTCAAAACAAAATTTCATTTATTTGTAATTAGAAATAAATATTTCACAATCTATAATTACATATTGTTTTTGTGATTAGTCACTGCTTTAATTATGTTCAATTTGTAGCAATGAAAAGACATCCTGCATATCAGATATTTACATTATGATTCATAACAGTAACAAAATTACAGTTATGAAATAGTGGAAATAATGTTATGGTTGGGGGGGCGTCACCACAACATGAGGAACTGCATTAAAAGGGTGCGGCACTCGGAAGGTTGAGAACCACTGCATTAGATGCTAACACTGAGAGGAGACAGCCTGGGAAAACCCTGGCTGATGAAGATCAGCAGGAGGGCAATGCCCACTGGAGATATCGTGCCAAGGGCCTCAGATTGCCTATGTACAAATGTGATACAGTCCAGGGATGGAGACTAGATTGTTATATTTGGGTAAACTTTGATTGCATCATGCAGTTATCACCAAAGCCCTTTCACTGCATGGGTCTGAAAAGAAGGTGGGGGAAGATACTGGTAGGATTCACCTGTGCGCACTTGTGACCAGGATTTCCTGCAATGCCATCCTGCTGCGTATGAAATGAGCTCTTTAAGAAGCAGGTGGTGCGGGGAGGGAGGGGAAAAAATGAGCTGATACCATGGGCTCAAGTAGAAAGAAAATGTTTTGAGAATGATGATGGAGCAAATGTACAAATGTGCTGGACACAATAGATGTATGTATGGATTGTGATAAGAGTTGTACAAGCCCCCAATAAAATGATTGAAAAAGGAAAAGGGGTGTGATCTTATTACTGGCAAGAGCCAGGAGTGGAGTGTGTCCTCTGGCTCCAGCATCTGCCTGACCTCTGCCTGACCTTTGCATTTTGGACTGAATGGCACCTACCACCGCGTGAGACATTTCCTCGAACTTGAGGTCTGTGGGACACTGTAGTGATTTGCAGAACCCAGAGATGTGAGGGGGTACACTCAAGGGAGCAGGCGGGGGTGGGGTGGGCATGGAGCAGACTGCCATCTTCCAGGAGCTGGCCTTTGGAGACCTTTTCAGCCTCCAACTGCTTGGGGCCATTTTTAAAAATAATAGTTTGTAGTAGAAAGCTGAAGCTTAAAATTATTTAAATGTATGTATCCTTCTCTATGTGGTTTTAAGGCCTTGTTTGGGAATAAAATTTCATCAAGTCTCCAATTAACATTACAGTACCCTTTGGGAATGAGGCTTCTTCAGTTTTTTTCTGTGTCCCTTGCTCTTTGACAAGACAAACAAAATAAATTAGGTATTAGTATGCATTGGTCACTGTGTTTGTTGCCAGTAAATTAGACTTGCATAGCAAGGGATTTTGCTTCTTTTTTTGGGGTGGGGTGGGGTGGATTTTGCTTCTTGTGTTCACCTGTCTCCTTCCAAAGGTGGCTGAGATGATCCTTTATTAAAAACAATTTCTTGTTTCAAACTTTCATTGATTTTACCTTAGAGTGAGTTTCCTATAGAGAGCAATTAGGTCCTACTGCTGTCCCATTATGGCTTGTTTTGAGCCTAAATGTGTATGTGGTTTTTGGAGAGAGACAGGTTTAGGATAGAGGGTGGGGATATCAGTTACTATTTTCAAAAGACTCTTCAGGACTCCGTTAAGTTGTCCTTCTGCAGCTGAAGATTTGGCTTTTGCAAAGGCATGGGCAAATGCAAATGGGCTTCCCTTGTCTCAGTACCAGCACCTAAGGCTTGGAGAAGCAGTCTGGAACTGCCAGGTTATACTTGTACTATCCATTTTGAGACTTGTGAGCAAGTGTGGTAATCAAGTTTACCTAGTTCTTTTTTAACAAGAAGTGAAAGTTGAGTTTTTTTGGCAAGTTTCTGTGTTTTTACATCTCTTTTGGGTTTATGTGTTCTTGCCCAAGAGTATATTTAATAATAATATAAAGAATACAAATGATTCTTAAGCTTGTTCAAATTCATACGTACAGCTAATGCATACTTAGTTACATTCCCATTAATACAAATGGCTTTCTGTGGTTTTCTAGGAATCGCTTTGATTTGGGGAGTTAAGGAAAGAATAGTTTGGTCACAGTTGGGGAGCACTTTTCTGTAGCGATTGTATATTGAGAGCCACACATTGTGTGAAATAAGCCATGCAGATGCCAAGAAATGATTATTTAATGAGGCTCTTTCTATCTCGAGTTTTCTCAGGTTGAAAGACGCTGCTGGATCACTTAGAACACCAGCTTTCTTACTCGGTTTAGATTTCTACAGGTAGAGGTGAAAAGACCCACAGCAGCTTCAGGGACTCATTTATTCCTGCTTTCTGTGAAATAGTTCATAGTGCCCAGAAGAAAAGGAGACTGCGGGAAGAATGAAAATACCGATGCTTTAGGCTGAACGGGTTAGCTTGAGCATTTGGGATTGTGTTGGTGACCTTAAATATCCTTTGCCATAGGAACCCAAGTGGAAAGCGAATGTTGAGAATGATGAGGACAACAAATGTGTAAGTGTGCTTTACACAATTGATGTATGTATGGATTGTGATGAATTGTATGAGCCCCAATAAAATGATTAATAAAAAAATA
>NW_022111321.1:17889017-17898861 GCF_000313985.2 Echinops telfairi
CAACAAATGTGTAAGTGTGCTTTACACAATTGATGTATGTATGGATTGTGATGAATTGTATGAGCCCCAATAAAATGATTAATAAAAAAATATCCTTTGCCACATTTTCCTGTAGTTAATCAAATGTTTTCCTTAAGAAAATAGTTAATGTAGATATGCTACTGTGCCAAGTATGAAAAAAAAATCAAATGGTTATCATTCTTTAGAAATTTACATAACTCAAGAAACAGCCTGTTCATAAGTGAAATAATATGACAGCAGTGTAAGAAAGACTTCTTACATACCCAATCTCTCTGCTAACTTTTTGAGGAACTGCCTATTTCCAAAACACCTGTACCATTTGACATTCCCTCAGGCAGGGAGGGCGGAAGTGTTCTGGTTTCTCCAGATCCTTGGCAACGCTTGTTCTGTGCCTTTTGGACTACATTGTCGTTAGGTGCACTGGAGTTGGCTCTGACTCAGAGTAGCCCCCTGGAAAACATAATGAAACACTACCCAGTCCTGTGTCATCTTTATAATTGTCAGGCTTGAGCCCATTGAGACAGCCACTGTGTCTGTCCATCTCACTGAAGGTCTTCCTCTGTTTGCTGACCCTGTACTTTACCAAGCATGATGCCCTTTCCCAGAGACTGATCCCTTCTGACAACATGTCCAAAGTATATGAGACAGAGTCTCACCATCTATCTTCACTACCAAAGGGTATTTGGGCTGTACTTCTTCTTCTAGGGCAGATTTGCTCTTTTGGATGTCCCAGTACCTTTCAATATTCTTGTCAACACCGTAGTTTAAATGCATCAATTCTTGTGTTGTTTTCCTTAGATATTATCCAGTGTTCACATACCTATGAGGTGATTGAAAAATACCATGGCTTGGGTCAGGTGCACCATAGCCTTCAGAGTGACATGTTTTATTAGCTTTTTAACACTTTAAAGAAGCCATTTGTAGCAGATGGCGTAGTGGTTACTCATTGGGCTGCTAATTACAAGGTCACCAGTTCCAAACTACCACCATTCTGAGGGAGAAGGAGGCTTTCAACTACTGTGAACAGTTGGTCTCAGAAACCCACAGGGCCAGTTATACCCTGCTTTATTATGGTCGCTGTGAGGCAGAATCAACTTGATGGCATTGCGTTTGCTTTTTTTTGGTTTGCATCAGATTTACCCAGTGTTTACCTTTAAGCCCTTAAGATCACAGACGCTCTATCTTTTGATAGCCCGGCTCCATCACCTTTCTTCACCACATTTGCACCTGCTTTGTAAGATTTCTGTGTTTATCACATCAAAATGAAAAGCTTTTTTGATTATATAGTGGCCGAAGAACTGATCTTGTTAAGTTTGAAAGATGAGCTCTGTGTTATTCTGGGTAGACTAGAGAAACAACTTCGTAAACATGCATATGTATCTAAGAGAGTTTTATATAAAGGATAATTGTATATTAAGAAAACATCCCAGCACAGTCCAGATCAAGTCCATAAGTCCAATACCAATCTATGAAGTCCTCTTCAGACTCACGAAACACATGCAATGAGGCCAAATGTAGAAGATCACAGGCCAGTGGATAGAAAGTCTTTGGATCCAGTGTCATTGGAAACATCTCAGCGCTGGCAGGGGTCTCTGCATCAGGGTGGGTCCATGTGTCTTGTCAGCTGCTATGTCTCCCAGGGAGTGTCAGAGAGAGGGGTTTCCCACCTCCAAGGAGGAAGTACTGGATTTCCCAGAATTCTCAGGAGAAGGCCATGCCCACGCAGAGGCCTCATTAGCTATAATCTGATTGACAAACTAGACTCCACCCCTACACTCTTATCCTCAGATTGACAAATGAATATATTGGTACCACAAACTATAGTTTTCCTATTAAGTTTCATTTAAACAGTTTACTGTCTTTCCTCACGCTTTTTGAAGGTGTTGCTGATGTAATTTTTTTTACCTGTAAATATCAGTACAGTTGGCATATTTAAGAAACTAGAAAGTAAACTGTGGCTGAATCACATTTAATGTGGAAAACTTTGTTGAAAAAATGGGAGTTAATTGCTATAAAGGCTAACGTGATATAAAAACAAATGATTTGATGAGCATTTTAGAAGTGTAGAATTTCATTGTGAAGTTTTATTTTGATATTTTAAGTAGAATGACACTTGTGCATATGGATTTTAAAGGACATTTCATACTATTTTAAAAGGTTTGTATTTTATTTCAGTGAAAAATGAGGAAAAACCTGTTTAAGAACCATTCTACTGAAATTTTATGTGGAATTTTTCATTCATTGGATAGTATGGTGGGCAGTTCTATGAACATTCTGTAAAAATTATTTTTGTCTTGAGCTTGTAATTTCCTTTTTTAAGGAAGAAGAATATGGTTGATTAGAGTCTAACATGACCAAAGCTAAAATAAATTGCGACGTCTTTATCAAATACAGCCGTGGCTCTGACTGTTGTAGTTGATGTGCGTGAGGCCAAATGAAGGTTTGTTTATGAACGCTTCCGTTGGAGAACTTGACTGCTGGAGACTGACATTGTTGGCAAACCATTAAAAAAAAACTTAACTTCAGAAAAGTCTTTTGTTTCAGTATATTCAGCAATGATCCACAATATCCACCATCAGCTTGGTTTGCCCTTGCAGTATTGAACACACAGATGAGGCTGAAAGTCTGCTGCATTGTTGATTTAGATGCGATTTACTTGTCCAGAATGATAACAGATAATTTAAGTTTTCTAAGGACTAGTTAAAGGATATTGAACTAGGCACAACTGTATTACAAATCAATACCCCTATTATCCTGGGACTTCTCTCTCTCTCTGTCCCTCTCTGTCTCTCTCTTGCATTCCTGTGGCAGTCTGAATAAAACTATGGGCCCCTCCTTGGATATCATTTCAGGTGCATACGATTAAATATATAGGATTGTTTAGTGCCAAACTCACGGTCCCCCTGCTTTATCACATATCACCTTCCAAGTGAGAACTTTTGTTGTAGAAGGAATTGAATTAGGTAGACATTTTTACCGTTTTGATTCTAAACATGTTGAGAATTTCCTTTGCTTATGGTGAAATATCTTAACTAATGTAGAAATATGTTGCTGTATGACTATTGTGATCTTTTAGTTGCCTTATATATCCTTTGTCACCAAACCCTTATGCTAAATTGTGTGACCTGTGTTGGTTTATGTGCTAAATATAAAAGTAGCATTTGTATTACACATTCAGTTTATTAAACTCGCCAGAGCCTTCATTTGGACAAAGCACAAGGCTACAGATGCGAGGAATATGAAGCAGCAGTCTTTCTCTTCCTAGACCTTTGAAACGTGCTTGGGAGACCCTTGCATCTTATAAGACATCTGTGATAAAACATCTGGGTGAAGGAAATAAGCCAATAGAAATTCACAGTATGGAACCAGGATATGAGAGGGATATTTTGCTCCAAAGCTAAAGAGTTTTTTTCCATCTATAGCTTGAAGCCTTATATTGAAGCTTTCAATGAATATTATAGACATCATGACCTTCACTTGTCTCTTCATGGAATGGGTGGCAAAGATAGTATTTCTATCGAGACATTCCAAAGAAGAGGTCCACCTAATAGAAGGCGTGGAGGTAGTGACGAGTGTTCACATGGAGGTGTGAGAAATAGATTTGTGGAGGGTCTTCAGTTTTAGTCTGGAGTTTCTGTTATTTGGCTTTTAAGTGTATTTAACACAAGGCAGAAAACAGATTGAGGTGTCCTAGAATAGTTGACCCTTGTATAACACAGGTTTGAACAGTGTGGGTCGGTTAAAAACAAACAATAAACTGTGTTTATGCTAATCATCTGTTCATTGAGAATAATACTAAAAAGTGACCTGTTGTAGTTCTGTTTAGTGCAGTGTTGTAAATTTTGAATAATATGATACAAAGTGTCACAAGTGATACTGGAAATGTTACGATGTTATAAGAATGTGGTGAAGAATTTAGTTGGTTCCCAGCTAGCAGATAAAATAGCATCTGGGGTCTTAAGGGCTTTTCTCCAAGCAAGCAGCCATCTAAGTGAGATGTCATCTAAGTCCACATGTAAGAAGCACACATCATCAGTCACCGAAGCATGGTAATCCATATAATCCAAAGTCAAAGGAGCGATTTGTATGAGAGTCTAAATTGTGAGACTACAATGGTGTGCAGAAGGCGATGGATTACAGTGGGAGCTCAAGATTCATTTGTGGACCTACCTAGAACATTAGCCTCCAGAGAACTCCCCTATCTAAAATTGAGGGATGGGAGGAAAGTGTTTGGGAGAGATGAGTAAAGAAGATCAAAGGCATAAATCTGACTTGAACAGTTAAAACCTTGTCTGTAGATCCCCCCCCTTTGATGTAGGCTGGACCTAATGTGGTTTCCAAAATTTTCTGTAATTTTGGTTTGTATTTTTATTTGTCCATATTAGGGTTTATCTCAGAGGCGTCATATCTCATTGGAGATCACCCTTTTGAAGTTGTGTTACATGTTTTTCCTTATTTAAAAAAAAGTTAAATAATTTTATTGGGGGCTTATACAACTCTTACCACAATCCACACATACATCCATTGTGTCAAGCACTCCTGTAAATTTGTTTCCCTCATCATTCTCAAAACATTTGCTTTCTGCTTGAGCCCCTGATATCTGCTCCTCATTTTTTCCACTCCCTCCCTGCTACCCCCTCCCCCATGAACCCTTGATAATTTATAAATTATTATTTTGTCATATCTTACACCATCTGATGTCCCCCCTCACCTACTTCTCCGCTCTCCATCACCAAGGGAAGAGGTTATATGTAGATCCTTGTAATCTGTTACCCCCTTCTCTGCTACCTTCTCTTTACCCTTCTGGTGTCACCATTTTCACCACTTGTCCTGAGGGGTTCATCTGTCCTGGATTCCCCTGTGTTTCCATTTTATGGTATAGGAAGCCCAGGATTGATGAACCTATAGGAACAACAGTAGAATAAGGGGCTCAGGGGAAGAGGGGAGTACAGTGGTGGTGGTGAGGTAAAAGGGAGATAATGTCAAGGAGTCCATGTAGAAAAAGATTGTTTGGAAAGTGATTGTGGTAGCAATTATGCAATTCTACTTGACGTGATTGAACTATGGGATGATATGTGTATTAAATCTCAATTTAAAAAGTCGCAATGTTTACTTCGTACATGCCATAGATTACATAGATTAAGGTCTACCATTAAGGTCACCTTGAAATGGTATTTCAAGAAAATATATAAGTGAATCCAGTGTAAGGACCATTTCAAAAAGACTGAAAAGAAAATTCATGACGTCATCATGATGTCAGTGGGCACAAAAACCTTGCACCTTTAAAATCTGATATTGAGAATACAGGCTCTGTGATTGCAGTGTATATATGAACTTACACAGCATATGCTGATCAACCGCTTATGTCATTGTTAAGACTTCTGGACAACATAGGCTACCAATAATTAAGTTTTTGGGGAGTCAGAAGTTACCCGTGGATTTTCAGGTGGCTCACAGGTTGGCAGCCCTGACCACCCTTTATTGTCCTCATGTTGTTCAGTGGTCAACAGTACTTCTTTGAGCATGTGGAACGGTTTGAGCTTCTGCCATGAATTTGTATTTCACTCTGTTAACTGTGGGATGAGTTGGGTGGAGGTGGCGCACAAGAAATTGTTCTAGAGCCTTGATCAAGTTCATAGCTATCAGCACCTGAAAGCAAAATGACTACTAGGGTTTTATCAGAAACCAAGCCCATCCTTACCATGGCTTTTTACCATCATTATGCAACCAGCTGTATGGTACGTACATGTCTGCCCTGCTAAGTACGTAGAACTATTCTGTTGTCTAGTCTAGCAACCAGATTCCATTACCACATGCCACGTCATTCATTGTGGGTGGATTACAAAGAAGAACTCTTTTGACATTTGTGAAAAATGCAATATTTGCCGTACCTTATATACATTTAAAAAAATTGGTAGAAAATTATAAAAGAAAGCTTTCCCAGCAACACATTATAGGGGTTGCCTAACATTCTCATCTGTGTGAGCACCAGCACCTTAGTTTTTCATATTTCCATTGTAATTACATGTTATCCTTTGATGCTAGATTCTGATCCACTATTAAATACTGAATATCACAAAGAAAGTTATCCCCCTTTTTTGCACTCATGGAACTTGGCATAGTAAGTGACCTTTAAATAGTCACCGAGTGGAATTCAGGCTAAGCAGTTGAAAAATGTAAAGCCATTCATTATAATTAGAAATGTATTTAATATCTACTGCTAGTGGTTATTAGCAGTTTTTATTTAAAAAGGGACAGTTTTGCAATACATAATAATTTGTACAGTTCAAATGCTTTTAATTGTTTTTCACAGATGGACTATCAGCAAAACTTTGAATGCCATTAAAAATGTATATATCGTAATCATAAAGTACAGATTTTCATTACTACTTTAATGCTTATCTTTGTTGGGTAAAGACTGTACATAGACTTTTTTGGTAATTGGCTTATTTTTACATTGAAAAATAACATCTTAAAATATAGGCTGTTCACATACATACCACCAAGTAGATCTACAAAGTAGAGGCTTCTTTTCAAGCTTAGCTAATCATTTCCCAAAGAAATTAACATCATTGTACATGCTGTGCTAATAAGGATTTATGGGGGGGAAACTGAGGTTGTCAGAAGAACTCTCACGTGATTAACCATTCTCTCTGTGATGGTGTGTGACCTCTCCTCTTACATATCATGGGTGGAAGGAATTCTTGATACCTGTTACTCGCAGAACAAAATAGGAAGCTTAATAAACCTTTTAGACATACAGTTCCTATGGTGTATTCTCATTTGAGGATTGAAAAGCATCGTGAAAATTTGGAGGTATTGAACATGATAACAAATAAGTAAAGGTATTCTCCCAGAACTAATCTGGAAATTTTATGGGAATATGAGTTATCACATGAATGACTTCGAATTTTAATTCTGAGCCACATGGTACTCATAGGAGTACTGAAGGTTTAATGAATTAATCCTTAGACCTTTCTTGAGATTCATTTTGAATATGAAATGCTAAGTGTAGGATTCTTTAAATGTCTGTGTGTAAATTAGCATTTATATACAGGCAGTCTCTGGATCATGAATGAATTGTTTTCCGAAATCTGTCTTTAAGTTGAATTTGTGTACATTGCTGAGTAGGTTATGATTTATATCTAAAAATTCATATTCACTTAGTCAAACACTAGTCTTTGTGTATAGCATGTAGCATACTTTCTGTGCGTAAAAACCATTGAAGAGACATTTCCAGATACATCAAAGCATCTTGAACATAATAGTGCCATAATAATAAATACTTTTATTCATTTTCCATAAAAATTTTTGCACAGCATTTTATGTATCTCAAATTTTTAATAAAATGGGCTTTATTGGGGTTGTGTCATAATTATAGGTGGTATGTCAATTGGACATTCATAAATAGGGCCCCAACTACATCTATCATTATTGGCTGTTTTTCTCCTTTTAAAAATTCAACCCACGACATTAATTTCCTAATTTATCTTTATGCGTTAGTGTTGATATTCTCATTTATTAAATTAGTTTGGTTCTGCTTTATGTCGCATTGAAGTAGTGGACTCCACAGTGGCCTGTCTTCATGGTGGGCACTGCTCTCGCTCTAGGACTGCATTTTATGGCGGATTCCCTTGTTCTCATAACACAGTATGGCTTGCCCGGCCCGGTCTATTATCCTCTTCTCTTTGTACTTTTCGTGGTGAAATTTCCAAGTGTAAAGAAACAGCTCACTTTTGGTTTTCTCAAAGCACTTTATATTTTTCTCTATTGAAAAAACAATAGCCAGTATAACAGCATTTCCAGTAGCTTTTCCATAGGGACCCTATATTTGAATTGATCAATCACTTTGCAGGAATTATTTTGCTAGCACCAAACTGGAATTGTGGTGAAATGAGCTTCTCTTTCACTGTGGTTTGTCCTGTGTTTGGTCAGTTTTATGTACCTTACATAAATATACGTACCTTTTATGTACCTTACATTGGTTGATTTAGTTTGCAAATTGTGTGATTTATCATCCATTGAAGCATTCGGCTGGCTTGTAGTTGTTCTGAGAAGGCCATGCTTTGAAATTGGCAAGCCATTTGTGTGATAGGTTTTTTGTGCCAACCTGGCCAGTAGGAACATGTGGCACTAATAAGGTCACAGTTTGGAGAGTAAAGCGATAAAGTTATAGTTTGGAGGGTAAAGCGATAAATGATAACTGGCTCGGCAAGACCCGTCCCCCTCTCTCTTGCTCTCTGGTGATCGCACCAGTGTGCAGCTGCTTTAGCTAGTTCTCTGCCTCAACTTGTGAGCTACACTACTGTGGGTCAGCCAACCCGTGGACTGTGTTGCTAGAGTTGAGGTTCCTTCAAGACCTGCTTCACCATGCTACATACATGACTTGAGCTGGCAGATCCTGGTGTCTTGCAATGCTTGAGTTCGATATCCCATCCGGGCCTGCTTTGTTAAGCTCCTGAGCTGCTGACTGTTGGTGACCGGCCCTGCTGTTTGCTGCCTGTGGTCGGACTGCCTGCATTGCTCTGGAGCAGACTCAGCTGTCTGCTTCCTTGACCTTGGGCCCAGCAGGCATCCTGAG
The DNA here is from genome assembly GCF_000313985.2 of Echinops telfairi. Classification (NCBI taxonomy): domain Eukaryota; kingdom Metazoa; phylum Chordata; class Mammalia; order Afrosoricida; family Tenrecidae; genus Echinops; species Echinops telfairi. The sequence goes on from NW_022111321.1 coordinate 17,897,620, forward strand.
TTGAAGGACTTCAGTATATTAACTGTTCCACAGAAGTGAGTTGAACTGAGCCCTCTGTACTGCTGTGTGGACTAACAAATTAGCTGTTAGATTCCTTCATGAGGTATCTCTATCTGTCTGTCTGTCTACCTACCTATCTACCCATCAACCTAAAATCATAAGTGTGGTGTGGTGTTGATGATTTGTGTCCAAAATGGTGAAGAATCTCATAGGAATTGGTTTTGTGCAGATGCAGATTTTTATTCCTCAAAATTTAGACTAGACCCACTGATAGCACCACAGAGGCATCTACTCCCATATGCTGGTTTCCCAAGGGGAATGTTCTTGATGGACAGGAAGAAAATGTTAGAACTTGGTCTCATCTTTCTTTTTCCCCTCTGTGTATTAAGTTGTATATGCATAAATATATCCAGATTTTATAAATAAGGCATGGTATATTTTCAAAACATTTCTACTAAAAGGTGATTAGAAGCATTTGGAAGCCAAATAGTAAAGGTCAAGATGTGGTGGCGCTTGGAATGTAACTAGGGAATGGTATGGTTTCTGGATTAGCTCCTATGAAGATGGTTTGGAGGGAAAAGAATGTAGGAATGTAAGGGTCCTATCGAGGCTATTCTGCACACTGAGCTCTCAGTAGACTAAGTTGCATAAAAAGGTGAGAGAGAGAGAAGGACTGATGGCAATTCCCTTAGCTTGGAAGAATTGTGAAAACAGAATAAACTGTTTTATTCGTTATATCCCACTGAGTAGGCAATCAGGAGGGTGGCTAACAGTTAAAACGAGAAAGATAGAGTACCAGGAAAGGTTGGCTTTTCAGATGATACATGTACATCTGTTTAGTTTATGGATGATAATTTAAATGAGCTGCTCATATGCTTCCTGCCGTCACTGTTCTAAGAGATCTGATTTTATTTGCAGAATGTCATGGGGGCTCCTACCCTAACAGAACAGATGCTGTCGATGGGGAATGCATGTGGGCCAGGAACAAATGTAGGCTGTGCAGCGGTCCTGGTCCAGACTAGTGTGGTTTTGTTAAGACCTGTTCTTAGCAGGAGGGCTGCCTTCCCAGGGTAGAAACACCAAGTGATGTCGATGGAAGGTTACAGACATGAGGTGCTTTTAATTAACACTAAAACAATGCATTTTAACAGTATAATTAAAAATTAATATCTGTAAATAAAGCTCTTTGCTCTGGAAAAGGTTGTTGGCAATTTTTAGTCTGTGTGCAGATTTTTTTTTTTT
>NW_022111321.1:17901985-17903240 GCF_000313985.2 Echinops telfairi
ACTACGTGACCTCATGTATATGGATGTCAAACTTGCTGGGATTGAATTGCATTTTTCATCTGCTTTAATCAAATTGCAAGCCTGATGAAGTGTAAATTTATACTTGTTTATAGCCTTGAGAATAAGGCCACTGACTTGCCCAGACGTAAATTGAAATTGACCCTTTATTTTCTTTTTTTTTTGACCCTTTATTTTCACTGAAGTTAATTTACTCACTTCTCTAAGCTATTTAGGTTTTAGGTTGCTACATAGAGTTGGATTCCTCTGTTGATTTAAGGTACTGCAGGCGTCACCTAATTTTTTATTACATTGTACTGAATTAATATCTTTGTGCCTGTTTCATCCCTGCCATTTTGCTGGTAGAGATGAAAGTCCCTAAGCTATAGATAACTTTGCAGATTTCAGATTGACTAATTGGGAAGGTCTCCTTCAATAGCCTGAACGAAGCAAATAAGGTAGTATTTTCAGAATTGCTCTGTATGCTTTCTTGATGGCTTGTAATGCCCATTGGGTTTTTTACTATCTTCACAGTGAGAAATATGACATTCTGTGTTTTAGTAAATCGTAGTCAACATCTGTCTAGACATATCTTGCATTCAGATTCTTTTGGTCTTACTTGAAGGGGATTAAGATGCAGTCATTTTTTAAGTAGATTGATCTCTGATAATTCTTGGAGCATCTTGAGAGAGATTCATTGCATGTTCTGACCTAGGAAAGACGTGATAAACAAATACAGCAAACTTAGAAGCATTTGATTTTAGCTTGGGTCAGCGCTTAACCTTTCAGTCAAATTAAATCCCACCCCCTCCCCCCATGGACTAATCAGAGGGTAAGATTGCTGAGAGGTGTGGGATTGGGAAGCTGGATGATCTTGTGGAGGTTGTAGTGGGGACTTCATTAGGTTTTCTTAGATATAATTCTCCCTACAAGGAATCCCCCAAATCCAACCAGGAACGTACCTATATTCACCTTCATTTTCATCATCATCCTTTCTTTACAGAAGAAATATTTCTTCTCCAAGGATTCATGGTGCACATTAAAAGAATTGGATACATATTTTTTATTCATTAGCATTTAATACATATATATATTAATCACGTCATATTTTAATCACGTCAATTGTACAACTGCTACCACTATCATTTCCCAAACTTTTTTTTCTTTTTCTTTTTTTTTTTTACATTTTATTAGGGGCTCATACAACTGTTATCCCAATCCATACACACATCAATTGTGTAAAGCGCATTTGTACATC
>NW_022111321.1:17904257-17914040 GCF_000313985.2 Echinops telfairi
TGTACAGCGGAATGAAACACTGCCCGGTCCTGTGCTTCCCTCAGAATGGTTAGTGTGTTGGAGCCCTTTGCTGTAGCCGCTGGGCCAGCCCATCTCATTGAACGCCTTCTCTTTTTTCCATCGACCTTCCACTTTCCCAAGCACGATGTCTATCATGACACGAAGTCTGCCAGGAACTAGTCCCTCCTGATAACGTGTCCAAAGTGTATGAGATGAGATCTTGTCTTCCGTGCTCCTAAGGAGCATTCTGGCCAGACTTCTTCAAAGACAGATTTGCTTCTGACAATCCTGGTATATTTAATATTCTCTACCAACACACAGTTCATACCTTGTTAATTATAATTTCATAAAGCTATCCAGTTGTAATACTTACAGCCGTAGTTTTTACAGTTCTGAAGATAACATGGAAACAGATTTATGTTCACACAGCTCATTCTCTGTTGTTATAATACATGGCTAAAAAAGTCCCTAAGTCAAAAAAGAGTCGAAGGAGTACTTGGGAAGCACAAATGGTTAAGGTCTTGACTACTAGCAAGAGTTCTGTGGTCAAAAGTGACCTTGGAGAGGCTTTCCATAAGCCTGTAATTATCTTCCTTAGTGTCAACCTTAATAATTAAACATATATATCATCATTTCTGGATAGTCTTGTGATTCTGGCATTCCCTGTGTGATGCATGTTGTTAGTGTTTGTCAAGAACTGAAAGGTTGGCAGTTCAAACTCCTCCAAAGGCACCTTGGAAAACAGGTTTGGTGCTCTATTTCTGTAAAGTTACATTTCCTGTGAGTTAGAATCAACAGCAAGTTAAATACGAAGACGTTGAGATGCAGAAATCACCCCTGTCTGGTTGAATTCAAGAAGGAAACTTCTAAAATACACTCATGATGCCAAATTAATTCTACTATCATGTCTTAGCCCCTACTTCTTTAATACATGGAGATGCTAAAAGATGTTAGAAATTTTGACCATTAGGCATCCTGAATATCCATTGATGAGGAAACTGTACTAGTTGTTAGGAATGAAAAAAGTATAGTTGATGGCTTCAACCCTTATTTCTTTAGTTCTGTGTTCCAGAATGTAAACTTATTAAGATTTTAAGGTCATTGTGGACATAAATAGCACAATTATGAAGTTCTTACGGTGAACGTTTGGTGTAGGGGTGTAAGTGCTGGCCTACAATCCACAAGATCCACAGTTCAAATCCACCAACTGCTCTGAGAGAGAAGAATGAAGCATTTTGCTTCAGTAAATAAAGGTTTGCCACCTTCGAAACCCGAAGGGCAGTTCTGCCCTCTTCTGTACTCGATATGAGCAGGCGTTTGAAGGTAGTGGGTGGGACAGTGAAGCCGGAGGTCCTTGATGCCGGAAGAACTTTCATTTGCCTTTAGTCTTCCCATGTTCGATTTTAAGACGCCAGTTTGCCATCTGTAAAGGTAGGCTGGTACTTTTGCGTCTCGTCATCACGTTCTCACTGCGCCTTTCCTCATGGAGTCTTCTCCCCTGATCGAGAGTAGAGATCAGGATGTGGCAACAGAGTGCTTTTGCCTGAAGCCTGCTGCTTTGCCCAGGCCCCATATTGTACCAGGAATGGTTTGTGTTTTTACAAAGCTAACCATGTAATGTTATAGACATCCATGCTGTTCTAAAAGGGAAGTGTTTCTATGTGGAAGACAATTGACTTAGCCCCTTTCTGTTTTACTGTCTTGCTGAATTAATCTATGAAGGAAACATCTTTGATTTATTTTAAACAGTATTTCCTCTGACCATTGCAAAAAACCTACAAGCTTATTCTGGTAGAGGTTTTGTATGTGTGCTTGGAGGGGATTTTATAACATTTCCCCCTTCTGGTGGTTCTTTTTTGAATTTAGAATTTTCATTTTTAGTTTTTCTTTTTGTTAATGCTTACTGGATGGTATATTTGTGTGAGCCGGCTTTTCTTAGAATTGAACAAAGCTTTATTTCAATGTTAAGGATTATTTTGTATAACTGAATTTTTTAGGCCTATGCTCTGCTTAACAAAATATATATACTTGTAGGAAATTGGCATAGTTATTAGCTTAGTTGAGTAGGCTTAATGTGTGAGGAGATGGGGTGGTTATGGATGGATATTTGTAGAAGATTAAGAGGAAGACAGAAAAGGAAACGGCCATTAAAGGATTATATTTTTTTACAGTTTAAAAATTACTACTGCATTTATTGGTAGGTGTTGCTGAGCTGGTTCCATAAATTTTATTTAAAAATACGTTAACTCAGCTGCAGCCTAACATAAATATTGTTAGGTGCCATCATGTTGTTTCTGACTCATTGTGACTCTGAGGGAGGTTTCGCCAGCTTTGGGTATTCTTCCACCCCCTGCTGATGATTCTCCCGCTTTCACCATTTGACCCTTATTCTCCTTCAGCATAGCAAGCAACTCGAAGCTTGAATTTTGTGTCACTTCTTTCAACTTGCTAAATGCCAACTCTTTTCTTCCCTTTTGTTTTTCTAACTCTTGGTCTTTGCATATTTCATTATAATACTTTGTCTTCTTGAGTTTCCCTTTAAAATCTTTTAGTTCTTTTATGTCATCATTTCTTCCATTCACTTTTGTATCTGTTCAAGAGCAATTTTCAGTCTCCTAACATCTATTTTTATCTTTTTAGTTTGTCTTTCTAATGACCCTTTTCCTTTCTAATGACCCCTTTCCTTCTCCTAATATGACATCCTTGATTAACTTGATTCCTTGATTCCACGACTCCTCTGATTTTCATTAGTGCATCAGATCTGTTTTTGAGATGGTCCCTAAATTCAGATGGGATATGCACAAGTTTGTATTTTGACTCTTACTGACTTCTTAAAATTTTCTTATGCATCAACTTGAACTTGGGCAGGAATAATTGGTGATCTGTCCCCGAATCCACTCCTCATCTTGTTCTGACTGATAATTTTGAGCTGCCCCATTGTCGCCAGAGATAGTGGATTTGATTCCTGCATTTCTGTTTGGTGAGGTCCATGTGCGTAGTTGTATCAAAATCCATGGATGCTCGGCTCCCTTATATATTTGTGTATAACTTGTGCATATCCTCCTGTATAGTTTAAATCATCTGTCTCTTTTATCTGCAATACCTAATACCATGCAAATGCTTTGAATGGTTGTTTTTGCTTTGTTTTTTTCATTTTTAGGGACCATGTCCCTCCCACAGAAACAAAGGGGTGCATAGCACAAGTAGCAAACAAAGGGCTGCTGGCGACACTGGCCATCTGTGAAATGGTGGGAGGAGACGATGCCCACACATCACTTCATTTTGTGGGTTCCACATATTCCTAGTGCTCAGCAAATTCCACCATTCCTTTCTGGAATTTTTCAGTCTGAGATTGATTGACTCTGTTAATGCTGAACCCAAGTAGTGGATACAGAGGGTGTGCTGGTGCATATTTTTTGGTTCCTGCCATTCGGGGGCAAAATAGGAAAGGGCCGTTAGATAAAAGAAGCCTCTGGTAGAGAGAAGTGAGACTTATTGGTAGCACTGCAGGGAGTGAGTTAGTGCAGATGCTTTAAGAGAGCACAGTATGGAAAATAAGGGTTGTATTATAAGAAGTAACTTAGTAAACATTTTTGAAGTCATATAAATATGAACTAGCTATGCTTGCCTTGTCACCCCCATTAAAATGAGTGTGATCGATGTTTACTCCCTGGGATGTCTTAGACTCAGTTCTGGCAATTGGATTAGAACAATGATCCTTCTTTTGGATTGGACTGGCTGTTCCTGATTTTCCTGCATTATTTAAAAAATGAAGGCCTGCTTTTATTTAAGTGAAGAATTATGAGCAAATCTTAGCTTATGGTGCTTTTTAGCTATCCCAGTTGTGTACATGGATAAAAGTTCATTTACTAGATCTGATGCATTTACTAAATCTTTTTTATGTTGAGAACATTAAAATTCCAGCCTTCCAGGTATGACTCAGAGCCTTATATAAGTCTAGGCCTCAAACCCCTCCTGATTTGCCGTAATTGCTTTTTAGTATGTAAATGAAGTGACTTGTAGAGAGCAAGCAACTTGACCTGGTTCTAAATATTAGATTTATTCAATAAAAGATACAAAAAGGGACAAAATATGCGTTAAAAGCATTTCCTTGATGATTTGTATTTTAATGTAATAAGTGCTTGTACCCAGTCCATAAAAAAAAAAAAACCCAAACCCAAACTTAATTAAATATTCAATTCAAGAGTACATTTTGCCTTTTAACAGTATGAAGTTTGTGGACATTTAATTCTCCAGTAGCCCTTGTAATAAGTAATTCAAATGAATGTGGCTTTATGACTTTATCATTAAAAAGGCGGAATATGTCAAAATGGAAGTTAATTCCCATTAGTTTTCAGTGACGTCTCTGCTTGTTACACTGTAAGCTCTCTACCACTTGTAACTAAGCTGAAACATTTAGCAACCTTCGTTTTTTAGACAAGGGCTATATGTGGAGTTCTTTTTGTTTTCTCTCTCTTTCCTAGTAATACCATCCTCTTCCTTATGCCTCCAACGATGAAGAATTGATTTTGGCGTCATAGGACTAAGAGAGCACATCAAAAAGTACTGCAAAGTCTCAGAAACATTTACTAAACAAAATATCACTATGTGAAGCTGTTGTTTCTTGACATATCCTCCATGGAGGCTATACGCTTCTGGAAATGATCAACCTCCCCAACCCTTCTTCTCTGTTGAGCCTGAATAGACTCAGTGGTTGCTAGCAATAACTTTATCTTGAAAAAATACTGTGCTTACAATCATTCCTTCTGAAGGTTTTTTGAGTCTTGGGAAGAAAAAGACATCTGAGGGGGCAAGATTTTTCCCATGAAATTCTTGTAGGACAGTCCTTTCTATTCTTGAAGAATAGGTATGTTGTGATGGAAAATCCTTTCCCTGTACAACTTACCTGACTTGTTTCTCACCAGTACATTTTCCAGTTTTCTTAAAACTTCTGAATAAGCCCTCATGCTTGTCCTGTGTCCTTTAAGAAAATCTATAATGGTTTACTCATTTGGAATACAAAATACAATTGTCATAACTTTCTGCCTTCAATTTAATTAGCCCAACAGGTCTCCTTGGAAGTCACCTTAAAAAGTTTTATTAAGTTATAATCAGCATATCATACAGTTTAATAATTTAATCATATTAAAGGCTGTGTAATCATTACCATAATCAAATTTGGAACACATTTTTTCCTTCTTGTACCCATTGTTGTTGGCACACTGTTTCCTCCTCAATCTCCCTTTTCAAACCTACAGGTAATTATTACTGTATATACCCAAGTATAAGCCGACCCGAATATCACTGGAGGCACTTAATTTTACCATAAAAACTGCATTAAAAATGTGCTGAAAAACCTTGGCTTATACTCGAGTATATGCGGTAATCCAGTTGCTGGATTCATAGGTCTACCCCTTCTCCCCTCTGACTTCTCTATATAGAAAAACGCACAAAGACAAAAAAACAAAGGATCAGCAACAGTGAACAAATAAAACAGAAAACCCTCAATTGAAAAGAAAGCAGAGACACTTGAAAAACTATAATTTCAAACGGGCCAAAAGGGATATCTACTTAAAAATGTTGCATTCTAGCTTAGCTATAGCTGCTAAAATCGAATGCTCTTTATCTGATATTAAGGCTATTCACGTTCCTAGGCTATGATCAGTGGTTCGGGGGTGGGGGTCACTGGAGACTGAATCCCCATATGGACCTTGCAAATGGATTTTGGGCTTCCACCATCATCCACAGTATTTAGAATTTAGGCTCTGGTGCTGTTCCCTCCTCTGAGTTTGTATGTTACTATTTACAATCCTTGAATTACACAGGTTGGTGTGCTTCTCTGTGGACTTAAGCTGAGACCTCACTTAGATGGCTGCTTGTTTAAAAACAAGTCGTAAAGACCCTGGATGGTACTTTTCCTGATAGACAGACACTAATTTATTTCTTCACCACATTTTGTTATATAGCACTCATCTCTACAATGATCTCCTTAGGGTGAGAACTGAGCAGGACACCACTTTTTTTGATTGACTGTTAGTCTTTGTATTGTTTGTATTGGTAAACCCAATACTCATCACCATCTATGTGATTCATTCCGTAAAATTGCCTTTAACTTTGATCTTGTCTAAAAGATTGGTGAAACATCTGTGAAACTAGCTGATCTTTATGCAATGCTTTTGACACTCATCGAGCTGAAAGCTTGCTGGGACCAAGATGTTTGCTTAAACCCAGAAATGCAGTACCATGCTAGACCCCAACTTTAATAGCCTTCTTCCACCAGTTTCTGGACTTAGGTCTCTGTTGCTTCTTTTTTGTGTGTTGATGGTCTTTTCTCTGTTGGCTCATCTTGGAGGTCTTACTGACTTTCCTTAAGTGCTTAGCTATTAAAAACTTGTGTGTGACACTTTCTGTAAACTGGGTTGGAATTCAGTTTTGTTAAACATTTTATATTAGCCCTTACTTCAAGTGCACCCCCCCCCAAATTATCCTTCTTGCAAGGTACCCCAATGAGGGTAAGAACAGTGTATTATTGAGATAACTTGTCTGCAGCATCCAGTGATTGCAGAGATACTGTCTCAGCATATTTTGTTTGAAGTAAACTCGTTCTGTTATCTGGCACAAATACACGGCATCAGGTGGGAGATGTGTAGTCATGTGGGACACTAAATATTTCAGAATGCACAGGCATTAAAGATTTAGTTGTATCGGCGAGCGCCATCCTTTTGCTTGTGTTGAGTTGATTGTACTTCTTTTATAAGTAGGCTATGAAGCTTAGCATTTTTGAAGTGTTTTCTAGTTGTGCGTCAATATAACCAAAGTTACGTGGTATGAGAACAGTAGACTTTTAAAATGGAATCTTTAAATTGACCACCGAATCATTAGGGTAGTAGGTTTTAGTTTAATATAGAGGGGAAGAAATTTGACTCTGCTGAAAATATGTGTAGTAAATGACAAGAGTATTTCTAGTCTCTGTGCGTGCACGGACACACACACACACACACACACACACACACACACACACACAGAGTCTGCACTTAGTACTTTTTTCCGATTTGAAATTTTGTAGAATGACAGATGTCCAAGGACACTTTAAAATGTTTTAAGATAGTTAAGGTTATTTGCAGAAAATCTAAGTTGACATAAATTACAATTCACATAGGAAGATTTCACAATTTTATTGGCAAGTGAAGAGAAGGAAGGAAAATTTTGATAATATTATAAATGAACCATTTAAAATACCTTTTGCATATACAAATATTGACCAAATATAAGACCAATAGTTTATGTTCTTTCTGAAAAATCTGTTTTTCAGTGCTTCTTTATGACTCATTCATGTATAGGAATTACTCTTTGAAGTTTGTATGTTGTGTTAGATTAGCAGCAGAGTGGTTTGCCTCCTTCAATTTTACCCTTGTAACATAGAATGGATGCACTCTGGGAGCGTAGTTGGTTAACATTGGACTGCTAAATGCAAGGTCAGCGGTTTGAACTCACCCACAGCTCTGTGGGAGGAAGATGAGGCTTTCTGCTCTGGTCAAGAGTTACAGCCTTGGAAACCAAAAAGGGGCAGTTCTACTCTGTCCCGTACGGGTCACCATAGCCAGAATCAATTCAACGGCGGTGGGTTGCGGCAGTGAGCTTAGAATTACCAAACAATACCGAAGGATTTTTTTCCTCTACTGCATTTTCACCTTTTTAGCCAAATGGGGAGAAGAAGATAGAATAGCACTCTGAGGCTGCTTTAAAAAACAAAAGTTATCTAACAACACCGAGCAATTTTACAATATTTGTAAATAGTTATTCAGGAGGCTCTGTAGAAGACACTCCAACAAAAATGACCCATAAAGCTTAAAAGAACAAAAAGATGCTTACTGTAATACTGTGAATATAATAATGTACAATTTGAAATAGGGTTTTGAAATAATGTACAATTTGAAATAGGATGAAGTGTGGCACAGAACACATTTTTAAAACATTATATCTCCAATAATACTTTGAAAATTTGTGATAATAAATACTGAGTTAAGTACCGTATATGACTACAGTGAGTTTTGAGGTATCAAATCTATGGTGAGTCTAGTATACCTAAATTATACCTACATTTCAAATTTACAACAAGTCTAATGGTCTGGGCCTTACTTTGGGCTGAAACTGGCCTGGGGAACCCTCCATGAGCCAACTTGCGTGAACCCAGAGGCCCTGGCAACAACCAGGCGACGTGAAGACTGCCTGCTCTCCACAGGGCACCGTCTTCTGTCAGTGTGAGCTATCTCTGTGCAGGAGGTAGGGCTGGGGGTGGTGAGGTGAGCTGTGGTTATGGGCAGACAGAGGGAGGCCAGGCCAGGCCCCTCACATGTTGCGGGAGAGAGAACTGGGGCACGTTGAGCTGTGGAGCTGGGCTGAACAGAGATTGAGCTTGGCCCCTATTCAGGGTGAGCTGGAGCCCCACCCAGGGCAGGTGCCAGGAATTTGGAAGGCAATAACCAACCACTGCCACCACCTGCAGTGCCTGTGGTTAAGATAGTTAAGGTTATTTGCAGAAAATCTAAGTTGACATAAATTACAATTCACATAGGAAGGCCCTACCTCATCACCCACAGCCTGAGATGTGCCAAGGTTGTCAGATGAGTGATGAGTGAGGAATGGGGCCCCTTTCAACTCCCATTCCCCGTAAAGACCTGGCCTTTGAAACCTAACCACATCAGTAAGTGACCAAAAAAACCAAACTCGTTGCCATCCAGTCGATTCTGACTCACAGTGACCCTGTAAGACAGACTAGAGCTGCCCCCTGGGGTTTCTGTGGTTGTGATTGTCTACTGGGGCAGGCAGCCTTGCTTTCTTCAGGAGCCACTGGTGGGGTGGCACTGCTGTGGCCATGTGCTTAGCCTGATCTCAGTGAGGAACCCACACCCCATCAGGCTCCTTTGACGAGGGAGCACTGAGTGCTGAAACGCACAATTAAAATTTTATTTCTAATCTATTAGTTTTGAATAAAAGGCCTGATCTTTAAAAGTGTGTTCTACTTGACAGATACAAATGAAAACAGTTGTACATGGTTTGCAATGAAAAATTTTTCTTCTGTAATTTAGTACGATGCTAACTTTATGCAAGATTTTAATGCACCGTCAACTTAAATAAAAATCTGATAAAAGCAGACTTTTTTTTTTAAACCCGAAAAGAGATTTTTGAAATCCAGAGTAATATTGTACAGTTTGACTCCGAGGGAACAAATACTATAATCTATTTATTACTTGTTTAAAATTGATGAAGTGTCACAATACTGTAGTGGTGCTGAGTTTAAAGATAAGCCGCTTCAGGGTTCTAGTCTTCATACTGCCCCCTTCAGTACGTTCTTAAATCTGTAGAAAATCAATCCTCGTATTTGACTAGTGCTAAGAACAAGTATTAATACTCTCATTTCATAGGCTGTAGTTTTAGAAAATTACTTACAGCTCCTTCAGACGTGTTACTTGGGACTGTGTGACAAGCTATTAGTTTTTAAGAAAATTAGGTGCTCTGTCTTTAAATTTGGCCCGGAAAAATATTTGTAGCCTAATTTTACTTCAGCTGCTGAAATGAAATAAAATATTTTGACTGCAATTTGAAGAATTTGACAACCTCAGATTAAATCCACGAGTTATATTCTTTATTTAATACATGCCATTTTACTTCTGCATCGCAAATACAGGAGTATGATTTTTGACATTTATTCCTGCACTCTATTTTCCCTATGAGCACCACAAAATAACTTTTGATCTATGTCGAAGTGAATGAGATTTTCTA
>NW_022111321.1:17914599-17915805 GCF_000313985.2 Echinops telfairi
GATAAGTGATCGTATAATAGATCTTAAAAAATATTTGCTTATAATTTTTATTGATATTTGAGTGAAAGTTTACAGGGAAAATTGGTTTTCTATTCAACAGTTCGTACGCATCTTGCTTTGAATCATTGATTGCAATGCCTACAATGTATCAGCATACTTTCTGTGTCCTTTTCCATTGGTCATTTTCATTTGTCCTTCTTTCCTGTCCACCCCTGACTTCTGAGCTTTATGTCTGGGCAGATGCGGACCTTTTGATCTCATGTTGCTGATTGTTCCAGGCGTGTGTGCCTCCTTCATGCAGTTGCTCACCTTATAGGGCTGTCTATTTGGCTGAATTTTGAGCCACGGGGTGAGGTCATTTGAAGGTTCAAAGAGCAACCAAGAGCCAGTCTTGGGGGTTCCACCAGTCTCTATAGACCTGTACCCCTGGTCTTTTTTATAATTTTGAATTTTATTTCATATTTTCTCCCGCTCTGTTGAAGTCCTTCTATTGTGATACCCTTTAGAGCTGTAAGCAGCAGTAGTCAGGCACCATCCAGTTCTTCTGGTCTCTGGGTCATGGAGGCTGAGGTTACTGTGATCGTTAGTCACATGAATTCTTTAAACATTTTTCTCTTTACTTTTCTTTGTTCTGGATGGGGAATGACCTTATATTATTTCACCTTATATTATTTTAAATCATATGTCCAATATTTCATTTTCCCGAGTTTTCTCAGATAATGTTGTGGCATCTCTAACTTTGCTATAGGGTGAAAAGGATAAGGCTGCCCAATGAAATTCTCATAGTACGGGCCAACACACACACACACACACACCCACACACACCCACACACACACACCATTGTGATGAAAACATTCCTGGGTGCAACTTCCATTTTCTCACCATGGCAATTTCTAACTAAAAAAAAATTTTTTTTATCAGCAGTCCTGCCTTGTAATCATCCTCTGTTCTTCAATAAAAAATCTATCAAAATTACCTCTTTAGGATCTCAAACAACAGTTTTCATAACCTGCTGAGCTGACCTATCTGCCTTGAATTTAACTGGCCCAGCAGACTCCTTGGAAACCACAGTTTTGACTGAACTCTTTTTGTTTTTAACGTGTCTGCAGCCACCTACAGATCGCAGAGAGAGGTTTGAACACGTTTTGTTGGAATAAACCTGTGGCTGCAGGAACTGGAACCCTGATGGCTGTGCTTTTTCACTT
>NW_022111321.1:17919572-17921086 GCF_000313985.2 Echinops telfairi
AGATTCCTGGAACCCTTTAACTCTAGTTACTTTTCCATCTCGTGTTACTCTGTTCAAGATTTTACTTAAATGTTTTGTTGCCTCTGCATATTATTTTAAAACACAACTACATATTTAGTTGTTCGTTTTCTTTACGCTCTAATTTCTGTTTTGATTCATTTTCTGCGCAAAACAAGACATTTTCCATAGTTATTTCTGTGAGGGTGTGTTATTAATCAGTACTTTGAAAATGTCTTTGTTTACTCACAAGTACGGGTATGGTAGTCGCCTTTGTTAATCTGAAGATATCACTCCACTGCTTTTTGACTTGTGTGTTATGCCTGGTATTTGTCTAATTGCTATTCTTTTGTTGTAATATGCCTTTGTTCCCAGATGAGCAGTGTAAATAAATGCTCACACGTTTCTATTTCTTAAATTTTCCTGAATTGGGGTATTTCTGTGCTCACCCGTAAGTTTCATATTGCCAAAGATTGGAAACTTTCTTTTATATTGGTAGCCCCAGACTTAGGAGGTTGTTGAGTGATAAGGAACAGCACTTATAAAACATCTGTTTATTTTCTTGCTTGTGCGTCTCCTTGTTAGTAATATGTATTACATACAATCTTGTAGCACTGTAATTTGCTGACATTATCCTTCTCATGCCAACGCCAACGAAAAAGATTGGATTCATAAAGGTACTGATAATAAACGGCAGTAATAATGAAAACTAAAAAAATAAAAAGGAATTAGGACGGGACTGTCAAGACTACCTGTACTCTGAATGTAGATTCTCTGTTCCAGGAGGCCAGTGAAGCTGAGGGACAACGTGAGAAGTAAGGCTATTTTGAAAAGCAGGAATGGTATAGATTAGTGATTCTCAAATATTTTGAACTCGGGAGAGCTCAACACTCTTAAAAATTATTGAGGGTCCCAAAGTGCTTTTGCTTCTGTAGGTTATATCTTTTGATATTTACTGTATTTGAAATTAACACTGAGAAAGTTTTAAATGCTTATTTGATACTTTAAAGTAAACACAGTGCATGCCAACACATTTTTATAAAACTTTTCCAAATGAAAATATTATAGTGGAAAAGGGGTACTGTCATATATATGTTTGCAGATCTCTTTAATGTCAGGCTTAATACAAGTTAGCTGGATTGTAATAACAGCTTCTGGGTTTAACCTGTTTCAATATGATTTATTAAAGGCTGTAAATAAAATCTTCATACAGCTGTGCATTTGGAAGAGGAAGGAGCGCTTTAGTAATTTTCATTAAAATTGGCTATTAGATTCTATACCATAATTCGACAGGTGAGAGTTTATTTTTTTAGAGATTTTTGTTTTCTTATTGCTGGAACAGACATAGGACAGTAGATGCTGCTCGTCCCATCTGGTGACTTAGATTACATTCTTTGTGCTGTGCATCGTCTTTGCTCACCTTCCAGCTCCTTCACATTAACATCAATCACCGTCCCTGAAGCTTCCTTTGTAAGCTTTCAAATTGCTGTTCTCAATGATCTAAATGAGGACGTTAC
>NW_022111321.1:17922727-17924046 GCF_000313985.2 Echinops telfairi
ACAGGCTGGTGTGCTTCTTCCATGTGGGCTTTTTTTCTTCCGGGCTAGATAGTATTAATAGTTTGTTGCCATTGCCTACCTTTGGGCTAACAGGCCATCGGTTTTACCCAATGTTGCTTTGCCACCTTAGCTGCAAATTTTATTATGGTGAAACACCTTGGCATTGTTATGGAGATATGTTATATATAATATTGCTTTGATTTTGTAGAATTCCTGAAGGATGTTGGGAGTCTACGGACAATACATGAGAACCAGTGGTTTAGGTAACCTAGCTCAGTTGCAGAATGCAGATGGAAAACAAAGAGCTGCTTTGTCATGCTTGCTTTCTTGGAAGGCAGGATATAGTAAACACTGTGCGTTTTCTTCAAGACCAATGCACATGTCAATGTAGCACAATCCCTTGTACTTGTACTAGTTTGGTGGATATTTGTTGAATTTTGAGTTGTAACTATAAATAATGGTGCCTGTTTAAATGAGCAGGTAAGAATGATTTGTCTCCCTAGAGAGCAGAAACCCAGTACAATTCTAACCATTTCTTTGCCCCATTAGGATAATTGGCTGTTCTTTGAGGGCTGCTAGGGCAGCAACACTTATTATTAGTATCATATCTTTTGATGAGGCCTCCCTGTATTATTTTTTATACCAGGCTTTTTACATAACAGGTTTATGTTCTCCCTGTGGTTATTCTGTACCCAACACAGGCCCTCTACAACCTACTGAGGTTACCAGAACTGCACTTGCGACCCTCGGTTTTTCTTGTGCACATATGATAGTTAGCAATATGTTACATAATATCATTGGCTGATGCTTCCCTTCACAGATGTTCACTCACAGGCGTTCACCTTCATGATATCTGTTTAAAACACTGCTGGATATATCGCAATATTTATAATAGCCGATATAATGAAAGGATATTTAAGTTAAAACAAAGGGGCTTATTATAGATTCAGAATAGAATCCCTTGGCACATTGAAGACTACCTGTAATACATATATGTAGAAGACCTTAGGAGGCTTGGAACCAGCAACTAGTTACTTTAGGAAGTGCTGTTTTGCTTTAGGGCCCCCACCCCACCTCCTTTCCCCCTTGCAAAGCCATGCCCATGTTTCCTGAGTTCAGGAATATTTATTACATATGCTCTGCATAATCAAGAATTTTGAGCTTTATTTTTTAATAGTTTGTATTATGGAAAAATATAGGTACATAAAATATGCTGTTTGTTCTGAGGCTGGATTTGGGTACCTGACCCATATCCTTTCTGCTGGAAACCACACATTGCTCTCAGGGTTCAGAAAGTATTACTTTTTCTGGTGATTGCT
>NW_022111321.1:17925353-17927806 GCF_000313985.2 Echinops telfairi
CACACACACACACACACACACACACACACACTGTGTTTGTGTGCATCAGAATCAGTGCTCCAAACCATATTATTCAAGTGTCATGAGTTTGGGCATCAAAAGCAATACTCTGAGATGATTAGAGGGTGGCTTTTAGACGACTTTTCTCTATTGGTCTGGCCGATCTGTTTAGATGAGTAAACTGTTATCGGTTTGCTTTCAGTCTCACTGATGTTTGAAGAGCCCAGAATATTCTAAAGAAGTGATACACTGGAGGTCTTTATCAAGTGCTAATTGTAGTCTCCATTAATTAACTTGTCTCTGTCCCTAAGGGGTGCTATTTTATTGAAACACATGGAAATAATATATTTTAAATATTCTACTCAAGTAGTTTATTAATGTAGATGCTTGGGTTATATGGGTTCAAAATGTTTCTTTATTATTGTCAAGTTGCTCTCTCTTTATTTGGATGGGCAGTAAATAAAAATGTACATAAGCCTATTAGATGAAATTCCTAAGAGGAAGGAAAATAATTTTAAATGTAACACTGTGTGGTGACAGCTGATGCATTTGCAAACATGCTTATTTAGTAGAGTTGGGATGAATGGAAAAACGTTACAATTTCAAAACACTGTTGTTTGTAACCTGTCCCAAATGGTGCTCATAATATTGAACATTATGGAGAGATTATCTCTTTTCTTATTGACCCTTCCCTTTTGTCTCCCAACCCCAGAGCATGACAAAGGTGTTTTTGTTTTGATTTTCAGATGGCACTGTCACTTTATAGTTGAAATGGCTTCTGTTGAAAAGAGAAACAAAGAGGCAGAGCTGTACTTATCAGATATTTTAGGGTGGCATAAATGGCTAAAATCTAGACTAGTCAAAGTTGGCAGTTCAGACCCACCCAGAATCTTCTTGGAAGAGAAGTCTGGTTGTCAGCTTCTGAAAGATCACCCCCTTGGAACCCAAGAGAACACTTTTACTCTCCACACAGGGCATTGCCCTGATGGCAGTGAGCGGCAAGGAAGAGGCTCAGGCAGCAGAGCACCAGGTCCTTTTGTGCATGAAGAATTGGAGACTTTTCTCTCTGCATCCCTGAACTAAAGTTAGCTGAAAAGTATGAATAGGACACATTCAGTGCTCTATTTTCATTCCACTTTAAACATATGTCAAGCTTCCTCGGCAATGCTGTAAGTGAAGGCGTCCATTTCCTTTGGCTGTTGGTAGTTCCACGCATAGGACAGAGGGGACTGTTCTCAGATTCTTTCTCTGACTCTACAGAGGTGAGTTTTCTCTTTGGGAATTTTACTCACAAATTCAGTGGATGACAGGACATGGAGTTCATTTGTTTAAAGGCTCACAGCCACGGGGCACACATACAGCATATCTTCTCTACTAATTAATTTCTGACACGCTGAGGTGAAGGACTTGGATATGTTAGGTTGTGTATGTTACAGGGCTGAGCATTGGTTACCTTAGAAACCATTTATTTTCTTTGCTTTCCCACTTAAGAGTTGTGGTACCTGCAATCATTTCTACTGAACACTTTCAGATATAAACTTTGATGTAGAGGAACCCACATTCTTTAGAAAAAAGCACAAGCCTAGAATTCTGCTCTCATCAGTTCATCCAGTAATAATTTTCAAATGTCTTATGGACCTATTTAAAATTTATAAGATCAGTTTTTCCCAACTGCAGATAAAGTCTAGTTAGACTGTAGGTTCTACATATTCATTCCTCCAGGGTTCGTTTGTACTTGTTTATGTACAATACATACATTATTGACCTGTTACGGTGTACTTGAAGCCCTTCTGAACAGACCAGTGGTTCTCCACCTTCCTAATGTTGCGCCCCTTTAATACAGTTCCTCATGTTGTGGTAACACCCAACCATAAAATTATTTTCGTTGCTACTTCATAGGTAATTTTTTTTACTGTTCTGAATCATAATGTAAATATCTGATATGCCAGATGTATTTTCATTGTTACAAATTGAACATAACTAAAGCATAGTGATTAATCACAAAAACAATATGTAATTGTATATTGTGAAAAAAATTTTCTAGTTACAAATAAGTGAGATTTTATCTTGAAGCATGGTGTATCATGGGTACTCGTATGTGGGCGTATCTGCATGTGGGCGAACCCGCCTGGAGATGGACAGAGGAACGGTGTTGGTTCTTTTATTTATTTTTAAAATCATTTTATTGGGGGCTCATACAACTCTTATCACAATCCATACATACATCCATTGTGTGTCAAGCTCATTTGTACATTTGTTGCCATCATCATTCTCAAAACATTTGCTTTCTACCTGAGCCCTTGGTATCAGCTCCTCATTTTTCCCCCTTCCCTACTACCCACTCTCCCCTCATGAACTCTTGATAATTTATAAATTTTTATTAATTTGTCATTTCTTACACTGTCCAATGTCTCCCTTCACCCACTTTTCTGTTGTCCATTCCCCAGGGAGGA
>NW_022111321.1:17930015-17931010 GCF_000313985.2 Echinops telfairi
CCTCCGTGAGTATTTTTAAGGTGGCAAATGCAATGATTGAACTACATTGCAAGGAAATTGGCTGTAAAAGACAGTGAAGTGGGAGTGGAAGCTGTAGCAGGCGGAGAAAGGTATGTTTTTATAGTAAAATCTGGGAGATGTGGCATTTTCACAGGCACAAGGGAAGGAGCCCCTGGAGAAGACATCATTGAAGAGAATGGGAACTGAGGAGAACAGGTCCAGGAGGAATTGGAAGGGATCTAATGCAGACAATGAGGGGGACGTGAGGCTTGATGTAACAAGTTGTCCATATGGCTTTGAGACCCAAACGAAGAAATTTCTAAAACAGTAGCTTAGTGAATTTTACTACAGAGTCTCTTAAATTAGAGAAAGCATGAGCACCTTAAATCAAAATTGGTGGTGGCAGTGGGGGGTGTGATGGTTGCCTTTAATGCTCAGTTGCCTTTGCGTTCATTTAACTCGTAGCAACCCTGTGTGTAGCAGAGCAGGACTGGGCTCCATAGATGTATCAGTGATAGCTTCCCAGAAACCCACCCTCAGATCTTCTGTGGTGTCTCGGACAGACTCCAACTGTCTGCTTTGCAGGCAAGCCTGTGACCCCTCGCCTCTCCCAGGGACTCTAGGGTGTTCAGTTGGTTTGAATTGAGGAGCAGGACAAAGAAGGATATGCCACTTTGTCTCATTTTCGCTTTAGAGAATGCCCTTATTTATTTTAAATGAATATGATAGGTATGTCCGGGAGCTAGTGCTTAAATCTCTTGGAAGAGATTTGTGTGCAAGACGATACTGACTTTTGTCACGCAGGCACCACTCAGCTTCAAAGGAGAAGCGCTTACCGTTTGGAGAGGCAGTTAAGCAGACACCTGCCTATTTGTTCAAATACTCAGTATTAGATTATTTTATACGTTGTTGAAAAAAATTTCTTTTACAGGAAAATGATATTCTTTGCTGTCAACAGAACTGAAGTTCTACTTCCTGTTTATAAAATGAAGCTT
>NW_022111321.1:17933180-17934228 GCF_000313985.2 Echinops telfairi
AGACCCTTCTGTAAGGGGATGCCAGTGGTCTACAACTGGGCTTTGGGTCTTCACTCCATACCCCCCCACGCCACCCCAATTCACTATGATATGATTTTTTGTTATGATGCTTGATAACCTGATCCCTCCGACACCTTGTGATCGCACAGGCTGGTGTGCTTCTTCCATGTGGGCTTTGTTGCTCCTGAGCTAGATGGCCGCTTGTTTACCTTCAAGCATTTAAGACCCCAGACGCTCTCTTTCGATAGCCGGGCACCATCAGCTTTCTTCGCCACATTTGCTTATGCACCCTTTTTGTCTTTAGAGATTGTGCTGGGAAGGTGAGCATCAGAATTGTTAGAACAGAGTGTTCTTGCATTGAGGGGGAGGGTATGAGCAGTGCCCGAAAGTCCATCCACTACCTCAGTGTATTGCCACATAGGTACTTGGGCCAATACCTCTATTTTTATGAATTAATATATTTACATATGTACACTCCTATGCTTATACCTCTCTCCACAGCTTTGCTTCCAAATCGTTCCTTTGTTTACTTTGACCTTCTTCCTGCCCCACCATCATGCTCACCTTATTTCCACTTCTTAGTAATTCCTCTCAGGTAGATTGCTCTTGCTCCAACACCCCTAGGATCTCTGAATCCTTTTTGTTGATTTTAATTCCCTAGTTGTTCCCCTGACTATGGGATTGTTTGCTCATCACACCCTTCCTCAGCCTCCTTCTCCCCCCACGTCTCTCCAGGACCATCAGTCCCATTGCTTTCTCCTCGAGCTTGTTTCCCATGCCTATCTTATATAAGTAGTCAAACCAAAAATAACTTAGATCAAACAAAAAGAAAACAAAAGATTGGGGGGAGGGGGGAAGAAAAGAAAAAGAGAAAAAACATACACAATTCGAGGTCTGTCCACTGACCTTTATGACTATATCCCCACTGATTCTGGGGGTGGGTGGGTGGATTCCTTCTAGCCTTTTCAGGCTCTTTAGGAACTTTGTGGCTTTAACCCATACCCAACACCAGTTCACAAAGTCTTCCACCTCACAAAACAGAGGCAAT
>NW_022111321.1:17936134-17937458 GCF_000313985.2 Echinops telfairi
AATCTGTGTAGACTTGTGAGTCTTGACAGAATATGTGATCTTGTAAGTATGCTACAAATTAAAATACCATTTTCATCATTCCAAAATTCTCTTGCACGATTTTGTATAGGGATTGACAGCTTTGTGTCATTATAGTTTCCCTTTTTTCAGAAAGAAGCCTTTTCTGTAGTATTTTTTGTCTCTTATAAATAGACTGTGGACATTCTCATCTAAGTCTTAATGAATGTGGACCTGCACTAATTTCTCTTGGGGAAGAAAGAAAGAGTGGGGTTGATGGCTCTTCTCAAGAAAAGGAGTCTCTCCTAAGTGTGTGATACTGCCCCCTGGGGGCACTGGAGGGGGATCCAGGGGAGCTGGGAAAAAACAAAACCAAACCAGGCGTCCTGGATTATGGGCTCTTGTACAAACATTTTTAATTGCCAGCAGGTCCAGAGTAAATTTTTCTTGATTTTTTGTAAAGGTCTTCCAGTTTTGCTGGTCTTTGAAAATGCCAGTTTTTGAGTTCATTGATTTTTTTTCCTCTATTTTTCTGTGCTTTAATTCTGTGATAGAAGAACTAGTCTCATCCTTTGTGGTCTGTGTCGTGTTTTCTCATTGACTATATACTTGTTTATCTCCCAGGGGATAACTTGGGGTAAAGATTGTTATTCATTTTTCTTTCTTTCCTGAGGTCTTGATGAATTAAATTGGACTCAGTAATGGTGAATAAAGATCTTAGAAGCTTATATAATGAGTTGATTTTCACTTCTGGTAACCATTCTCTTATAGAATTCAGTAATCGGTTAAAATAAAAAGGCAGAGAGAGATTTCATAATGAGATGGCAAATCTAGCCATTTTTATCCTAAATTTGTTTTCGCTTCTATAATGTGGTACAGATATTCAAGTTTTATTGTGTTGCACCTTCTTATTACTTTGCTTGCGGTGATTCTGGTCGGTTTGGCATCTCAAAGGGGAGAAGGGCTCTTTTAGTACCATTTTATAATTTGGGGCTTTTTCTTTACCACATTTCATGCCTTCCTGCCAGGCTGCAACAGAGATAAACAAACTATCCACATTTCGATTAAGCAAACTAGATAATACATGATTTCTATTACAAAATGATCCATTCTAGGAGATAGTACTTCATTTCGTAAATAAGAGCCTACCTCTCATATATTTAACATAATTACTGGAGTTATCACAATTTTATTCATAAAATATTTTGGAATTGCAGCTATTGTATGCAATTTGCAAGGAGAACTGTGCCATTATCACAGCAGATCAAATTCTGGGTAGTGAAAATACTTCCACTGTGCTTGGGCAATAGCAAATAAAGAACGGTGG
>NW_022111321.1:17939175-17940061 GCF_000313985.2 Echinops telfairi
TGAGCATTTAATCCAGGTAGTTAATTCCCAAGTTTGGGAATTAACTTTTCCTCTCGATTGTAGATTCCCAAATGTATTTGGCTTTTCAAGGGGGGCAGTGCTTCCTAGCAAGTAAGAACTTTTGTGCTATGGTCCATAAGATAGGACACAGTGTAGGGTTCAGCTTTTGCAATATCATTTCCCACCCCACCCCCATTGTTTCAGTGCCCCAACAGGGTGGTTTTTCTCATTTAGGGAAACTGTACTCATTTTTCCCCCCCCAGAGGAAACATATTTTTTGTGTGTTTTCTTGAGGATTAGGCTGATATGTGTGCCAAAGCATTTCAAATCTCTGTGTGTGTGCGTGCGCGCGTGTGCATTTGTTAAGGGGCTTCTACAAGTTGTGAAAAAAAATGGGATTAAGAAATAATTGAATTTTCCCACATACTTTTTAGTAGCTTCTATGTATGTATAATACTGTATGTGTGTGTACATATGAACATGTACACACATGAGGGCTTACAAGAATTCATGGAAAAGTAGAATTAAGATAAGGAAGATTTGCATGGAATCTCTTGAAGTGTGTGTGTGTGTATATATGTGTATATAAAACTCTCAACTATCTTTCATCACTATAGCAGTAGAATGGTGACTTTTGAATGCTTCATTATTCAGCGATGGCTATGGGAAGCTTGAAAAGGGAAAACAGAAGTTCACAGTGTGGGACCATTTCAGTAGATCTAGGTGGTGTCAGAAGCAAAGACATCATGATCAGTATGTGTGTGCAGTGTAGCATGGCCTCTTGTGGCTGACCAGGGGGAACCCATCAGTACTCTCTCGATTTCAGAAACTCGGGAATATATGTGTATGGTTAGGTCTGGAGGACCTGAATAATCAGTGCATTTAC
>NW_022111321.1:17951132-17952314 GCF_000313985.2 Echinops telfairi
TAGACACACCTGTGGAGATAATAACATGCACAAAAATAAGACAGAGCAAAACAAAACAACAAAAGAAAGCAAAACAACAACAAAATACCAATGACGACGTCAACAAAAAAGAAATGCCTGTAGGTAGTTCAGGGACTGTTTGTTGGCCTTTAGGAGTGTTTTCCAGTCTAGTCTGATTGGGCACCGAGCCCTGGCCCCAAAGTCTATTTTTGGTCTTCTTCTTTGTTCTATTCCCTTTGCTGTTCTGTTGCACACCCTTAGTGTTTTGCCTCGGTGTGGTGGGATCAGATTGGGCGCAATTCTCACACTGTCTCCAGTGTTGTCCCCTGTCGGGCTTTGGGTCAATGAGGGATGTCATGTCTCATAGTGGGGCCGGCCTCATGGATTTCTGTGTGGATTGGCTGCTCTGAGCGGGAATCTCGTCCTAAAGGTTTGGTGGGCCAGGATGTGCTCCACTCTCTTCCTCCCCCTTCACTTGCTCCCGTGTGCTATGATCAGACATGTCCCCTGAGCTGCAGCTTTACTGCTGTCCTCTGAAATCAATTCTTCTGGGGGGAAGTCTTTTCTTATATACTCTTACCTTATATTGCATAATAGATACCTAAAAAGTGAACCAGTGCATCCCTGTTGAATTTATTTGTACTACCCTTTTGATAACTGATATCCTGGGCCATAACCTTTTCTGTTACTACGTGGGCAGAGCAGATATCCCCAAAATACATTGTTTGATCAATACACATTAAATAATATGAGCACGTCACTTTTAAGAATTAGTAAGGAAGATTTAAAAAAAAACTTGTCAACACTACTGGCATCCTTATTATGTAGTGTTTTTTTTTTTGTTTGTTTGTTTGTTTGTTTTTGGGGTGTGGGAAGAGACTCAGAATATATATTTCCACAGGAAATGCTCATCCATAAATGTTTGTTTGCTGTTTCCCGTGTGCCAATCTGTGTGGGAACAGGTCAGATGCTCTCTGAACTATTGTACATTTTAACAGCTAGATACAATACTTTATATTAATTTAAAATAGATTATGACCAAATTGGCACTGCATGGTATTAATTCTGACTGGTTATTTACTTTCCTTCTTAGTTGCAAAACATTTGTTGTTGTTTTTTAACATTTTATTAGGGGCTCATACAACTGTCATCCCAATCCATACACACATCAATTGTGTAAAG
>NW_022111321.1:17952619-17955878 GCF_000313985.2 Echinops telfairi
TATTTTCAGTTCCTATCTGTACCAGTGTACCTCCTCTGGTCTAGCCAGAGTTAGTTGCAAAACATTTGCAATGCGATGAGAATTGTGGATTGTACTAGGTATCAAGATTCTATCAGGGCAGTAGTTTGCAGGCTCATCGGCCTCCATGGTTCCGATATCCTGCGTTCTGAGATTTTAAAATTTGGTTGGCATTTTCTCTCTATGGCTAGGGTTCTTTATAGAATCTGTGATTAAAGTTTTCGGTGATGGTAGAGAAGTGTCATCAGCTGTTCTTGGAGGCAATTAACCAAATATCCTATTTCCTTTTCTTCTCCCTGATGTTCCTTCCTCTGGTGCTTTAGACAAATAGAGACCAATTGTTGCGCCTTGAACAGCTGCTAGCAAGCTCTAAAAGCTCCTTGGCCCTACGCAATGAACTGGGAGGTAGAACGGAAGTATTAAGCATGATTAATAGTCCAGTGAACTGGGGATATACAATGAAACCATGACCATAAACCTAGAAACCAAGAATATAACTCCTACATGGTACTTGGCTTTATACAGGCATCCTCAGCAGTAATTGATATATGTTTAACACCATGCACTCAGTTAGAAAACCTAGCCATTATGCTTGAATCCTTGTTTGATTTAGTTTTGTCTCCCACACCAAATTCTTCAGGAAGCTCTGGTTATTGTTCTTTCAACGTATGTCTAGATTCTGCTATGTCCTTCACCTGTCTTAATCAAAGCAACCTGTTATCCTCTAATAGCAGAATGATGGGAAATTGGTTTGTATGTCATGTCTCTTGACCCAAACGTGCATTGTTTCAATCATACTCCTTACCGTGTGCCCTAGTGTGATGCACGGCTCAGAATCTTCATGCACTTCCCACCACTCACTGAATTCACTCATGCGTTCCTTTGTTTCTGATGCACAGCACACTCACTGCCGCTTGTTGCCTCTGCACTTATTGTGCTACCTGCTTGGCTTTTTGTGTGCGATTCTTTCACTGCATTGACATCTCTCCTCAAACACTCTCTCTCCAGAACAACATTCCAGCTTAAAATTGTTCCATTCTACCCAGACACTCCTCAGCCCTTACTCTGCATTTGTTTGTCCCTACTACTTATGTCTTCTTTGCCTATCACTTACGTGTGTGTGCATCTCTTCCCTGGGATGAACACATTTCTATACCCCAGATACCTAGAATAGCACTTGGAGTGCAGTAGTGATCCAGTGTTTGTTGAATGAATGGGCCTTCAAAAAAGTTTGTTGAAAAATGGAAGTAAAAGATAATGACAAATGTCGGGGAACTTTTGAAGCTCCCTTGCATAAGACTCAACTTTCTTTCTTTTTCTTTTGTAAATTTACATTTTTAACCCTCTTAACTTCATATGGAAAAGGAGCTCTGGTTGTGTAAATGGATTAAGCATTAAGCTGCTAACATAGGGGTGGCAGTTCAAATCCATGCCACAGGAGAAAGAAGAGGCCTTCTTCTCTTGTAAAGATGTAAAATATTGGAAACCCACAGGGGTAGTTCTACTCTGCCCTATAGGATCCCCATGAGTTAGACTCAACTCGATGGCTGTGGCCGAGAATTTAATATAGAATTTAAAGTACCGTATATACTCAAGTATAAGCTGAGTTTTTCAGCACATTTTTATGTAGTTTCTGTGGTAAAATTTGGTGCGTCGGCTGATATTCGAGTCGGCTTCTACTCGAGTATATACAGTAGCTTAGAAAAATGCTTTCAAATGTATTATAAAATATAAAACTTCAGGGCCTGCAAAATGTAGACTAGAAATGGCCAGTAGGAAATTATATGCCTGGTTTAAGTGGTTTTTATTATGGATCCGGAATCTGCCTCTGAGGTCTTGACTACTGAATGAAAAAAAGAACACACTTTTCCCATGGTCTTTGCCTCCAGAGAAAGCTTCCCACGCATTTTAGCAACTGTCCAATGAGAATAAAATAATATTTAAAACAATGTAATATAATAATAATGTAAACTGGAGGATTGGCAAAAGAAGCTGAAACGCAGGAATAGTACTTCTCTGGAAACTGACACCCAGTACACGTTCATATTCATCTTCTTGCTCTGTCTCTGCCTCTGAGGCATATGGAGTGGTCTGAATAAGAGCTGGTTTTAACACCTTTATCAAGCTACAGCTGTGTTCTAAATGACAGGACAGTGAGTGGCATTGTTTTCCTGAATTGGGGCAACTTATTCCAGTGCAAAAATGAAAATAAGCAGATAGCTGTTAGTTGGATGAGGTTTTCTGAAGGGGCCCAAATATCTGATAGAGGTATTCTATTTTGAGGAAATCACTTTAAGTTTGTGATCTTAATTAGGTAATTTTGACATCTGACATCTCAGCTTTGTAATTAATGAAGCAAATTATTGATAAATTTCATGCTTTCATAATTCCAAAATTCTTAATACACTCAGTGAAGATTTAATTGCATTTTAATAGAGAAAATTCCCACCAGTTCAACCTGTTTACTTGATTTGATTGGGCTTGAGTACACTCAAAATTAGTTTGGGATAAATCTTTTATTAGGATCATCATTAAGCTATGTAATGCTTTCCTTTATTAATATGTTAACCAAATTCTTCAAGTTATTACTTGGTTGCAGTCATTGCAATCTTTGAAGAAGCAGTCTGGAATATATTGGATACAGTACTGACTAGTGATAACATACCAACTGGGAGTGACCTCCGTGAACCCCGAAGATCCACGTTGTTACCAAGAGCGCTTCACCTTGGGATTGACTGCTTCTAGTATTGTATCTTGCATTTGAAGGTGACTTCAGATGTACAGCAGTCATGTGTCCTGTTAACGATTGAAGAAATTCAACAAAATCCGTTGTTGGTTAGCCATTTCGTTTTCTCAGTTTAGAGTTGGTAGTTTGATTGAGGGTGTGCTGGTGGTGGTGGTGGTGAGGGGACAAAATGCTGTGAACAGTAGGGTATAGAGCTTTAAAAAAACCATTGCTAATCACGACGGAGTTTGTTTTATAGGGCTCTTCCTCCCTCTCGCCCCTTCCTTTCTGGTGGTTTTGTGTTCAGGTTGTCTGCCGTTACCACTGAAGCTGGCTTATTCTGGATGGCTGTCCTCTCTGTATGTTTGTTTTGCACATGCTGTCTCTTCTGGCCCAGTCTTCCTGGACGCTTCCCACAGCACTCAATACTTTCCCCAAAGTTTATTTCACCTCTGCCTGTAATTACTACTGGGTTGTTTCTTTTTAACTTAAAGTGACATACTGCGCGCGCGCGCG
>NW_022111321.1:17956883-17957860 GCF_000313985.2 Echinops telfairi
CCAGGCCACTGCTCACACTTTGAATACAATGGAGAGAGCCTGCCCTCTTCTCAATGAACCAAGTGGTAGAGCAGCCCTATCAGTGAATAGTTACCTGCATCAAACAGATAGGGGTATCTGAGGTCACCTGAGAAACTCAGCTGCCTAGCATGTTGAAATTGAAATTTGGGGCTCATAGAATGGTGAGCCTGCTTTAGAGGACAGTCCTATAGGAAGCTGAGTATGGTTGTGAACCTTCCAGTTGGGAAAGGGTTGGGGGATGGTGGGTGATTCCGTCTCATTGTCTAGGCACCCCATAGTGACTCTTGAGGTCATTCCAGAGTCTTGCTTTGTACACATCACACTTTATTGTTAGAGTCAGGCTTGGGACCAGTGAATTCATGTTCTTAGTAAATATTTGTGAGATTGAATCAGAACATTTTGTTGTTGTTGCTACTATTTCTATGCCACTTAAACAAGCTGATATGCGAATAGGCAATAGTAGAGTGTGGTTCAGAATATTTTAAATGAATGTTGTTCCCAAAGATCATTGCTTTTGATTAGCCTGGGATCAACTCGGTTATGTAAGTAATTATTGATTTACTCAGGTACACTGTACGTATGCACTTGGTATGGGAAATAAGAGGTAGGAAAAAGTCCTTATTCTTGGGGAGTTTAAAGTCTAATAGGGATAAAGACACAAATTTCTTAAAATAGAAGTGGAAAGTGAGAAGTATTGTGAGAAAATGGCTAAGGGTAGAAGGTAAAGAAAGGTCTCAGCTGATATTAAACGATGAATCTTTAAAAAAAATCATTTTATTGGGGGCTCATACAACTCTTACCACAATCCATACATCCATCAATTATATAAACCACATTTGTACATTCGTTGCCCTCATCATTCTCAATACATTTGCTCTCCACTTAAGCCCCTGGCATCAGCTCCTCATTTTCCCCCCTCCCTCATGAGCCCTTGATAATTTATAAATTATTATTTT
>NW_022111321.1:17959250-17967586 GCF_000313985.2 Echinops telfairi
ACTTCTGAAGGATTCTTTTCATTTTATAGACCAATTTCTGTTGACCAGTTTTTGGTCTTCAAGGTATTGATGTTTTAACTTGATTTTATGAGGTGTTTGAGTAGTTTGGTGAAACTATGATTCTCGGTTTGTTACTAGGTGCCAGCAAGATGGTTCTGTCTCATGGTGACCCTTTGTGTAACAGACTGAAACACGGACAGGTCCTGTGCCAGTCTTATGTCATTGCTGTGTGTGAGTGTATTGTTGCAGCCATTGTCAATCCATGTTGTTGAGAGTGGTCCCCCTTTTACAGGTTCTCCCCTCTACCGTGCATGATGGTGGTCTCCAGGACCGGGTCTGACCTGATGACATGTCCAAAGTATGTGAGATGAAGTCTCGCTATCTTCCCTTCTAGGAGCATTCTGATTGTCTTTCCAACACGTTTGCTGATTCTTCTGCCAGTCTTGCATGTTCACTGTTCTTCATCCACACCCTGATGTAAGCGCACCACTTCCTCTCTGATCTGCCCTGTTCAATGTCCTGCTTTTCCATGTATGTGAGGTTATTGAAAATGCCATGACTGGGATCAGATACACCTCAATCCTCAAAGTGACACTTTACTATTTAACCAAAAAGAGGTCTTTTGCAACATATTTTCCCAGGGCATTACATAGTTCGATTTCCTGACTGCTGCTTCTGTGGGTGTTGAGTGTGGATCCACATAAAACTTCAGAAAGTTAAAATCTTTGTGATGTGTCCATCTGCCATACTGTGTTCTCTCTCTCTCTCTGTCTGTCTGTCTGTCAAAGTGAGTACAGATGGGATATTTGGGGAATTTGAGAATTCCAGGCTTAACTCAAGGAGCCCCCGGTGATATTCCGTAGAGTCACAGTCTTGGAAACGCACAGGGGACTGCTCTATCCTGTCTTGCAGGCTCGCTGTGAATTGACATCTGCTTGGCAGCAGTGAAATCGGCTTTGACTTGGTGGTGGTGTGATGACACGGGCTGTAAGCTGCCAGGTCAGCATTTAGCAACCCCACCTCTCTCACAGGAGAAAGATGGGACTTTCCACTCTCATAAAGAGTTAACATCTGGGACACTCACAGGGGCAGTTCAGTTGTGCCCTGCCCTGCAGTGTTTCTATAAGTTGCCATTGACTCGATGGCAGTGAGTTAGTTTTGGGTGGCACAGTGGTTAAGACCCAGTTTTATGTTCCCGTAAAGATTTTAGTCTGAGAAGCTCTTCCAGGGTCTTCTACTCCGTCCTTAAGGGTCGATGAGCTACAACAACACGCCTTACTGCTGCTAGTGCTGGCTGGATGCGCTTGAAGTTGTCTCTCAACCTTGCCAGAGGTGGAGGTGTGCGTGAGAGTGTTTTTTCTAGGAGATCTTGAAGGGCCTTTTTATTTTTCCACATTCTGTCTTTAACACTGCCAGTCTTAAAAATAAGCCTTGTGATTTGACCTTGTAAATGATCACTTAATAAATTGTTTATTTTTAAGTCTGTCCAATTTTAAAGGCTTAGACGTACATGATCTGATCCAAGCACATTTGTGAGGAAATGTGTGTGGGCTGTTCTTGACCTTTCATTTGTTTTTTTACTTAACTAATGTTTGTATACAATGTATAATAGAGCGAAGAAAACTTTATTGTGCTTGTATTGGTGAGCATTGGTTGGGTGGTCTAGTGATGCTTTTTATTTATCTTCCATTTAAGAGACAGTCCATGTATATTTTGTGATTTACTGATGTTAGAATTTTAGAACAAGGCCATACATTTGCAATGAGGATAACTAGTAGCAGTGATCACCTTGTCTGGAGGAACCAGTAAGGCAGCATCAACATCTGGTAAAGCTGTTTTAAAATAGTGTGTCACCAAAGTGACTTTGTCTTGTTTCTCTCTTAATTCCAGTTTTTACAGTACTTTGTGAAGGCTCTAAATCACATGTAGGTTCTATAAGGTAGAGGGCGAATATGTGTGTGTGAGTTTAAATGATTAGTTTATGGAATAATTGGTATTATATGAAGTTGTTAAACCTTTATGAGGAATGAATTTTCAAAGACTCCTCTTTGGATCAAATTGTTGTTACAGGTGTTGGAGGCAACTACTTAATTCTCATTTGAACCTACAATTAAGTAATTTTGAATGTTATTTTGATGCTTTCTTGTTCAGAGAAATTCTGACTAAGTTTCTTACTGGGTCTCTGATATCACTTGGAAAGAAGATGGTAGGGGTGTAGATGACTCAGGGCGCTTCCCAGAAAAACAACATCTGTGTGTTACATGCGTACAATGGTTTCATAATTCAGCTCTGAGGTGGAATCTTGCTAAATATTTCTGCCTCCCACAGTGACTAGCATTCCGAGAATAAGCAAATAATAAATTTAAAAGCTATATGTATACAGAAATATATAAATATAAAATTATGTAAGATATAAATAATATGTATAAATACATAAGGAAAATTGCCAACAAAATAAACTATTGAGGTTTTGCTTAAAGTATAATTAATGAACAGTGAGATTTCAAAAATCAATATACTGTAGCTTGGTTGGTTAGTCATTGAACGCTAAGGAATTTTAAGACCTGAATCTTGGACATGATGTAAAAAAACTAACTCAGATGCAAAAATTTTTTGATCATCTTAGGCAAATTTTTGGATATTTTATTCTTCAGAAGAAAAAAATAAGGTTGTATTGAATACTTTGTGTGGAAATTGGTGCCTTACAACAAATGTAAAGTATTAAGGCAAAGCGAAGTAAAGTATCTTTTTTGTTAAGTTAATACTTTGAAGACACTGCAATATACTTTTTCTTTTAATGCTTATAAATTCCCTGTGAGAAAATCTATTTTCATCTTATTGGTGAGGAAATTTAGTGTCTGGTTTTAACTGGCACAATTGAGGTTCTGCCTCAGGTCTTTTAACTTGGTTCTTTATCATCTTGATTTCTGATTCCAGAAGTCCATTTCCTTTCTCCCTTTTAACTACTGTATTGATTGAAACAAATTCGTTTCCTTTTCTATAGTGTTGAATTTTTGTATATGCTTTACACAATTTCTAAGTTCTAGAAGAATTCAAATGTTTTAGGAGACATCAGAAATGGATGCAGTCAATTTGGGCACAAGTTAGAAATAAAATAGGCATTGGCATTTCTTAAAATCTAAAAAGAGATACCAAAAAAGTATGTGTTAGACTCTTTTTCTCTAAATTGCTTCCAGCTGCCTGCTTCCTAATAGAGGAATATTTATTAAAAGTGGCAGGTTAAAAATTGGATTCCTAAGGCAAAATATGACTGGTTTCAAAACTCAAAAGAACAGGGACTGTCTGAGATTTTGAAACAAGTGTATTGGTTCTTTTTTGGGAAGGCGAGGTGGAGGTTGAAGGAATAGGTAACACACAACAGCACCACAGAACAGCAAGCCACCTAGAGTATTAGAGGGAACCACAGAAAATGTCCTCAAGTAGTGAGTAGAAGAATATGACCTTTTCCCTTATGAGTTCCAAGCAGTATAAGTATTTGAAAAGGTGAAAGGAGTCACTTAAGATGATAAAATAAGACATTTAAGCACAATGAACGATTGGCCTGGTCATGAAACTCGCTTATAGATAGGCCTAGGGTAAGGAAAGAGCCTGAAAGCAAAGTAAAGCGTGGTTTGCATGCAGAGGATATTACTAGACTAATTGAAGGCTGTGGGAGAGATTGAAAGCACTATTAGGTTGCAGTGCTATAGGCATGTTAAAATTAAGGAAAGCCATGTGCTAATTCTGACAAGCAATTGATGAGAAAGAAATACGTTGAAGGAAAAAGCACTGGCATTTGGATGAGGATTTGATGGGAAACTTATACTTGAAAATGAAGGCCATTATAGTGTGTGTTGAGATACCTGTAAAAGTTTTCTTTCTTAAGGTGTTCAGTAAGGGTGGCAGGTGTGTGCTTCCGAGAAGAGAAATGTAAAGTTAACAAAGACCTTCGGGAAAGAACTCAGTGACGCCCTGGAGCCCAGCCAGGGCCCTTGGAGGACTGTAGCCATGAAAACCCGGTACCGCCCGGTTGGGGGTGCCCCAGAAGAAAGCTCCAGCTGATCTGGGGGTTGAGTGTGAGCACAATTCGGACACCAGTACAGTATAATCACCACCCATGTTCTACAATTAATATACATGTATTTTCAGTTTTGAAATGGTATTATTTATTTATTTTTATTCAATACTTTTATCGGGGGGCTCTTATCACAATTCATACATTGCGTCGAGCATATTTGTACATATGTTGCCGTCATCGTTTTCAAAGCATTTTCTGTCAATTTTTTGCTCTTGGTATCAGCTCATTCCCCTCCCTCTTCTCATGAACCAACCTCAATAATTTATAAATTATTTTTTTTCATGTTTCTGTCTGATATAATGAAAAGTAGTTATCTGAGATGTAATTAATCTCTTCAGAGTCTTCTTATAGATTGGAAATATTAGTAGCTCCTTTTTTGTGTGTGTGATCCAAGTGGGTTTTGTGAGTGGCTTCTTAATTGTGAGTTGATCTGTGGTCTGAAACCACTCTTTTATATTTTATTTTATATTTTATATTAAGGCCAGAAATAATAAAAGTCATTGTTGGTAATCCCTGCATAACTGAGCCATTGGTGTCAAAATAATATTTTAATCCTTAAATCATAATACTATTATTGGAGATACATTAGTGAGTTTTCATAATAATCATCATTACCTAAAAGTATACAGGATCTTCTTGTTAAAATCTATATCTTAATAAGTTTATTGTTTTTAAATTTCTGTTACATTTTAAAGCATTTGTCCCTTCGTTATTATAAATAATACCTACTTTGCTAAATAAATCATGATTTGGGTACATAGTTATTACCATAATTTAGCAGATGTAACTAATGTCTTTCTTCCTGAAGCTTTTAATATTTGGATTTCTAGATCTATTGTTTCTTACTGGTCGTTGGGTTGCTCCATATGATAAAAAATTTGAAATAAAAATCAACTCGGCAGGTAACTCCCAACCAAACCGATCGCTGTCCAGTCGATTCCAACTCACAGTGAGGCCATAGGGTAGAGTAGAGCTGCTCTCCAGGTAATCGGAACAGGAGTAGACCGCCCGCCCCACCGGGTTCCCCTGCGGAGTGGCGGCTGGGGTAGAAGCAAACACTGTGAGGACAGCTGCCCATCTTTAATCCACTGCACCACCAGGGCTTCTGAAACCAGGGGGCTCCCTTCTAACACAATAAACTACCTCATACCCCTTTAAATAGTTGAAAATTAGGCCTCTATTTTAACAGCATTGATACTGCTTACTCTAATTTGAGAGAAAATCACAAATCCTTCTCAAAATTGAATTACTCTCAAAGGAAGTTGTCATTGACCATGACGGCAAGCATGTCCTCTCTCAGATGATTCACTTACCATTCACTTAACATAGGTAAACGCTGTCTTTACGCCTCTAGTTAATTGTAGGATGTAATTAGGTTCTAATCAGTGTATCCTATTAAATAGTGTTATACCTTTAAAGTATTCATATGGTGATTTGCTATGCTAAAGGATAGAATATTGAATCACAATGTGTTAAAGTCATTTTGCTAATGTATATATTTTCATCTTAAACAGTGTGCTTGGGGATGAGTCATTTAAAAATACCTGTTTTCTACATCTAGCTGGGTGATAGTGTTAGGTTCATTCTAATGCTTTTACATTATCAGGATGACATAGTTGTAGAAATAGATGATTTAAAAGCCTAAAATTCAGCCTATTCATATCTTAACCCCTCTAGAATTTAAGAGACCATTAGTTAAGTCTAATAATTCTATTTGTAGTCAACATTTTCGGTGCTCCCTGTTAGACAATGAGCAGTAACTTTTCTCATTTTTAGAAGCATACTCTCAATGCTAACATTTTAAAACAAAACAATCATTTGTTTAATCATCTGTATTTTTGTATATTTCCTTACAGAACAAAGAATCTCCTAAATCCAGTATCAAGAAAAAAGTAACCAAAGTAGCAGAAGCAAAGAAAGTAATGAAGAGAAATTTTAAAGTGAATAAGAAGATAACATTTACTGATGAAGGGGAGGTAAGAGTCTGTAAAGAATGACATTACATCGTTACATAATGACGACAATAAATGCTTCTATAAAGCATGCTGGGCATGCTACTTCCAATGCTACTGTAGGCTTGTCATCGACTCTAAATCTGTAGGCAAGGCTTTCTCAATGGCAGTAAACCAAGAGACTTCTTGGTGATAATAAAAAGGGGTCACTTAAGAACTTTGTAAACTCTTTTATCTTTAAAGAAAAGATTTTCTTATGTTGTCATGGTTTCCACCAACATATTCTTTGGGAAGAGAGAAATCCTGAACATACGTATAAGAAAAACAACACAGGTACTAGCCACAGATTGTTTTGTTTGGCTCTCATTTGCATGTTCTCATATTTTCGATGCCTTATTTGGAGATTTCTAATTATTAGAACAAATCTGCAAAAAGATCTCTTTTAGGTGTTAAAAAGCAAAAATGTCACTTTGAAGATCCCGGATCCCAGCTCCTGACCCCCAGCCATGATAATTTCAGTGCCCTCATGAGCATGTAAAAACTGGAAGGATGACCCAAGGAGAACGGATGATTTTAAATGATGGCATTCATGAGAAACTGCTAAAGACTACCATGGACTGCTAGAAGAACAAATCAATCCATCTTGGAAGAAATACAGCCAGAATGCTCTGTAGAAACAAGAGTGGTGATGCTTCATCCATCTCATGTACTTTGGACACGTTATCAGGAGGCATCCAGTCCCTGAAAAAGGAGAGCATGCTTGGTAGAGAGTCGGTGAAAAAGAAACCCCTCGATGAGATGAATTCACACAGTGACTGGAACAGGAAGCTCAAGTGTAGTCATGACTTTTAGGACCTCACAGGACCAGGGCGGTGTCTCATTCTGCTGTAGGTAGGACCACTGTGCCTCGGAACAGATTCGATGACACCGATAGACAATTATTCCTGAACTGGCTTTGGGAGGAAATCCTTAGCTTCGAAGTAATTCCAGACCCTTGGTGCCTTGTTTAATCTCACCATTACCTTGCCTTCAGTGTAAATCACTTCCCATAGAGTAGGGAAGTGTCACCACTCTCATATCTCTCATGGACAGTCACTGTACTAGATTTCTTTATTTTTAAAGGAGGAAAGCAGTCAAGAAGATCAAGAGACTCTTCATCATTCATTGCTACTTAGTAGTTATAGTAGTCTTCCAAATATCTCCCGACTTTATTCTCATTAACCTACTAGTTTTTCTCATTATCCCAACGCCTCCATCATAATCTCATCCCCACCATCCTGCTTTATTTACCTTCATAGATAGAACTTACTTTGTACTTTTGCATTTTTTTACACTTCAGTATAAACTACAGTAGGAAGGTGTTTTCCTGAGTTTGTGACCTATTGTATCACTAAAATCCTAGAACAGTACCTTACTCACCAAATTGTCTTACTCAAGTTCTTCCTCTTTTTCACTGACCCTGTTGTAGAAGCATGATGCCCTTCCCCAGGGGCTGGTCCCTCCTGATAGCATGGCCAACGTGTGTGTGACAGAGTCTCACCGTCCCTGAGTCTTTGGAGCATTCTGGCATATTCTAAACCCGTAGACAAATATTTGTTTGTGCGTAATGAATCATCATCTAACATTCCTATAAAACGACAGCCTTTTGTAATAGTGATTTCCATCACATCACATTTTCATTATCACTAATATGAATGCTGCCTGAATAGCCCTTTGCTAGTGATGAGGGTTTTGTTTACACCTTTAAAGTAAAACGCTGATGTTCTGTTGAGCAAAAGCCTAGATTTGCACTAATAACATGGAATAAAATGGTTGTGCAAGTCAGATGAAAACCGACGTTGCTGTTGGAAGTTGCAGAGGAAAATCATGAAATGAATAAATAACCTTTATGAAATCACTAAGAAGAGGTCATCATTTAAGAAGTAGGCAGAAATAAAATGTACTTACATTACATCAGATGCTCCTGTAAAATAAGATAAGTGCTTTTAGCATAATGAGGTTCTTTAGTGTGGTACTAAGTTTAACTACACAGATTAGCTCCAAGCTGAGTGTAAATCCTTAACTATAAAATGCTTCCACACACATAAACTTATTGCTGGTAGAAGTTGTGTTTGGCATTCAGCCACACTGGCACTTCTGATACAGCACTCTGAAGTACTCTTACTGGTTTTACCCACCACAACCAATCCAAGCTCGCTGCCATGGAGTCGATGCCGATTTGTAGCAACCCCCTGTGGTTTTCTGAGACTCTAACTGTCTATTGTAGTAGAAAGCCCTGCCTTTTTCCCATAGAGCTGCCCGCTCGG
>NW_022111321.1:17968439-17969989 GCF_000313985.2 Echinops telfairi
TGTGTTTCCAGTTCCTATCTGTCCCAGTGTACATTCTTTGGTCTATAGCCAGATTGGATACCTAGGCAGGAAGAAATAGAGCCAAATAAGAATGTCTGCTTCTATAGGGAGAATGAATCAACCATGTGCTCACTTTAAGGCAGCACAGCTTTAAGGGAGAAACTGTGGAAATGATAGACAACTGCAGGAACATGTACCTGGACTATATCTCCAACTACCAGAGTGGCAGTCTTCCAGCCATGGGATACTAGTCTTCCAGGTTCCCTCCGTACCAGTCAGGGAATAAGTCCAAGTTTTATTTCCCCACAGTGCTAGTATCCCACACTTCCCCTTTCTGCATTACGTTTAAGATTTGATAGTGTCATGGAGGCAACATGGTCTATCTTCATATCTCTTAGCTTCCTATAGAAGCGACACGAGACTGCGAGCATCAAAATTATGATGAATAAACAACACAGTCAGACTAGAACTTAAGCTACGTGAAATGCTTTTAACCCAAGCACGTGGGATCCAGCCTCTTTCTATGCCAACCACCAATTGCTTAAATACCTCAGCTAGTGGAATGCCTTAAATCCACCCTTGAATGTATAGAAAATATCCTTATTAAGCTGATCAACGTCTAATGAAATGTTTCCCTCAAACCCCTGCAAATGTTTCTTAATCAAATCCCAATCATGCAATGCTACATTATATAGGTAAGGAATTACACAGAAATCAGTTACATTCCAATCACATTATGGCATTCATTAACGAGTCCAAAATCTTGATCTTTCAGCAAAACAGTCTGTAGTAATAGTCCAGTCATTATTGTATAAAATGTTCAGCTTTGATAAGAGCTCCAGAGTGTCCCTTAGACGTCATCAGCAATAGAAGGAATCGCCATTCTCAGGAATTTGCGAGGCGGTCTTCCTGACGTTTTGAATAACTTCAGTCACAGGACAGGGGGTTAGCTTACACAGCTTCCTTGCTTTCTTCTGGGCTTTGCCGGCTGAAGAGAACTCCACCCATCTCCTTTGCCTGTGAAAACAAACAAATAGCCCCTCTCTTCAGGCTGTCATTAACCTGAAAAAGGAATTATGATTAAGATTCGGTGGCTTCTCCATCTCTTCCTTGTCCACCTTTCTCCAAATGTGGTTTTCAACATCTTGGGATTTCTTAGGATCAGTTTTCTCTGCAGAAGTGAAGTGTTTATTTGCCCTAATATTGTTACAAGCTCTTAGTAAGGAGAAATTTTTTTTGATTAAATTGACCAAATGAACTTTGTCACACACAAGATACCTCTTTTCCCGCTTCTGTTTTAACCATGCAGCCTTTAAAGCATCGCTGGCAATCTCAATTACCTTGCTTTGACCCAGTAAAGCTGCTAGTTAGATAGCCTTCATTGTTCTGTAAATATTGGCTCCCAGTCCTCAGAGAATTCGGAGAGCTAACATGTAAATTTTGGCTTCCAGCTCTCAGAGAATTAAGAGAGCTGAGTAATTGGGAGAACTTACCATACTTTGAAAGACTGAAAAAATTCTTAATAAATTTGTTCAGCTGTTCTTGAAGTA
>NW_022111321.1:17970714-17973804 GCF_000313985.2 Echinops telfairi
TTCAGCGGTTGTGTCGGGAAGGTGAGCATCATAGAATGCCAATTTAATAGAAGAAAGTATTCTTGCATTGAGGGAGTACTTGAGTGGTGGTCCAATGTCCTTCTGCTACCTTAATACTAAATCTATAAATATCGGCACAAAAATCTATTCCTACATCCTTGTATATAAATATATTTACATATGTCCATGCCTTGATTTAGATTTCTATAAATGCCCTTTGCCTCCCAGCTCTTTCCTCTGTTTCCTTTGACTTTCCTCTTGTCCCACTATCATGCTCAGTTTTCATTTTGGTTTCAGTAATTCCTCTTGGTTACATTACCCTTGATCACACCCTACCAGGCCTCCTACACCCTCTTCACCACCGATTTGGATCAACTTGTCGTTCCCTTGTCCCTGGGTTTGTTAACACCACTTCCTTTCCCCCCACTCCCCCTTTCCTATTTCCCCCCCAGAACTGTCGGTCAAGTTGTTTTCTCCTCCAGATTGTTCATCCAGCATAGCTTATTTAGACAGACCTGAATCATTGATTCTTAAATTGAAAGAACTCAAGAAAAATCTTGAACGTTTCTATGGGCTAAATTTTGAAAGATGCAGAGAGCATCCAAAGAAGATGGAAAGGATACACAGAGCCCCTTTATCAAAAAGAGCTAGTTGACATTCACCCACATCCGAGGTAGCATATAAGCAAGAACCAGTGGTGCTGAAGGAAGAAGTCCAAGCTGAACTGAAAGCATAAGCCAAACAAGGCTCCAGGAATTGATCGAATACCAATTGAAATGCTTCGACAAGCTGATGAAACCTTGGAAACACGCACTTGTCTATGCCAAGATTTGAAAGACAGCTATTTGGCCAACTGACTGTAAGAGATCCATATTTGGATCCACTTCAAAAAGTGACCCAACAGAATGCACAACTTATAGAGCAACAGCATTGATAACACATTACAAGCAAGATTTTGCTGAAAGATCAAGTAATGGTTGTAGCACTACATTGACAGGGAGCTGCCAGAAGTTCAGACCAGATTGAGTTGAAGACGTGGAACAAGGGATATCATTGCTGATATAAAATGGATCTTGGCTGAAAGCAGAGAATACCAGAAAGATAGCTACTTATATCGACTGTGTGGATCACAACAAAGTATAGCCCCGAGGAGAATGGGAATCCCAGCACACTAGATTGTGCTCCTGCAGAACTTGTACATGGATCCAGAGGCCGGTGCATGAACAAAAAATGGAAATGCTGCATAGTTCAAAATTAAGAAAGGTGTCTGTCAGGGTTGTATCCTCTCATCATACTTATTCAATCTGTATGTTGAGCAAATAATCAGAGAAGCTGCATTACATGAAGAAGAATTCAGGCTAGATATTGGAGGAAGGCTTATTAGCCTGAAGTATGCAGATGCCACAACTTGCTTGCTAAAATTGAGGAGGAATGGAAGCACTCGCTGATGACGATCTAGGATTGCAGCCTTTAGTATGGATTACAACTCAATGTAAAGAAAACCAAAGTTCTCACAACTGGACCAATAGGTAAAAGCCGTATAAATAGAGGAAAGATTGAAACAGTCAGGGATTTCATCTTAATTGAATCCATAGCCAGTGCTCCTGGAAGCAGCAGTTAAGAGAACAAATGACACATTGCCTTGAGTATATCTACTGCTTAAGACTTCTTTAAAGTGTTCAAAAAGAATAATGTTACATTGAGGACTAACGTGCACCCGATCCATGGTATTTCCCATTGTCTCACGTGCACGTGCATGGCGGGCATTGAATAAGGAAGACTGAAGAAGAATGCATGCATCAAATTGTGCTGGAGAAGAATAGTGAAAGCGGTTCCATGGACCGCCAAAAGAACAAATTGATCTGTCTTGGAAGAAGTATGGCCAGAGTGCTCCTTTACGGCAAGGATGGTAAGACTTTGTCTTAGATATTTTGGACATGTTGTCAGGAGAAACCAGTCCCTGGAGAAACACGTCAAGCTTGTTAAAATTGAGGGGCAGTAAAATAGAGGAAGACCTTCAACAAGAAAGATTGACACTGTGGCTGCAACAATGGGCTCAAACCTAAGTACACTTGTGAGGATGCCCCGGGACGTGAGGTGGTGGTTTGTTCTGTTGCTTATAGGGTTGCTATGAGTCAGCAGACTTGATAGCACTCAAGCAGACCTCTTTATTCATTTAGGATCCTGCAGTGGCCTAAGTGAAAAAGGCAAGACATTAAACCAGCCCACCTGATTCCTATTTTCTGTCAGCTTGTTTCTAACCGTCAGCTGTATGTGGACAATACTAGAGATTGAGCAGGCCTGTGAAACCCAAGCTAATTTTCTTTGTTAGCTTTGCTCTGTCAGTCCAATGTCCTGGCCAGCGTGTGCCTCATTTAGTCTTCGGTCGCTTCTGAGGACTCAGCATGTGCCAGGGTCTGGTAACAAGACAGATGCCTGCCCTTGAGGAGTTCAGGTTCTGTGAGAGAAAAACTAAACTCAGTCGATGCCACTCCTAGTGACCCTGTATGATTAAAATGAGGCTATGGCAGAAGGTTTCAATCAAGGCAAAGTACTACCAAAATCCAACGAGGAAAGTACGGCATTAAAAAAGTTCCATGAAATAGTTTGGAGAAGAGACTTGTAGAAAGCTAAGAAAAAGAGTTTTTAAGGCAGTAAGTGATTACATGTGTACTATTTGGAAGTCATTATCCCAAGGGAAATTGTCTTGTGTTAATGTTCCCACCTTTACACTTACCCTGTTTTCTCTTCCCAGTTGGTTCAGCAGTGGCCGCCAATGCAGAAATCCATGGTGAAGAGTGCTGAGGAAGAGGACGGTACTGGTGGTATCAACTTAGATAAAGCCAAGGAGAGGCTTCAGGAGGAGGATAAATTTGACAAAGAAGAATATAGGAAGAAAATTAAGGCAAAGCACCGGGTAAGCTTTCCATCTTAGTACTCAGAATTTAAGATGTTCCTAGACATGCCTAAATATCCTCTCTCCCTCCCTCCAAGGAGATTATTTCAGGTGCTTTTGATATATGCTGTGTCACAAACATTTAAAGTTTTATATTTCCCCTGACAAAGATACTTCAAGTAACAAAACTTATG
>NW_022111321.1:17978783-17980303 GCF_000313985.2 Echinops telfairi
ACGCCTGTACTTTGTCTTTTCATCTTCTGAGATGTAGATATTTTATTGGGGCCTCTCATGTAGACATCTGCCTGTGCCCCAAAAGTCTAGACTCCCAGAAAGAAGCAAACATTCAACAAAAGTCCCAGCTGTTTGTTTTTTTGCAAGCAGTTTAAGCTTGCAAACGTATAGGACCTTCACTCGAATCATTTAGGGCAAGTATTATTTTAGGGAGTTGTTTACCACTCACATTCCCAAGCACCAGCCAGAGGCCATCCTTGCCTTTAAGCCTTTGCAATGGTAAGTAGTTAGCAGTCTTAGGCTGCTGTTACCGCTTTTCTGCACTAAAGTTGAATTTTTTCTAGCATTACTTGTTGAAAAGATTGTCATTCCACTGTTGAGTTGTTTTTGTGCTTGTGTCAGCATTCCCGCATGCACGTTTGTCTGGTTCTGTTTCAGACTCTGTTCCAGTGATTGATGTGGCTGTCCACCAGTCACACCGTCTTTATTAGCTGTGGTCTAAGCTTCTCATTTTGGTCTTCTTCAAGATTATTGCTGCTATTCTAGTTTTTTTCCGTGCTCATTTAAATTTTAGAATAATCTCTATCAATTTATGGGAAATTGATGTTCCTATTGAATCTACTAATCCATAAACAGGATTCTTTCTTTTAAATTTATTTTTATTAAAAGATCATTTTATTAGTGGTTCTTACAGCTCTTATAACAATCCATACATCAACTGTATCAAGCATATTTGTACATATGTTACCATCATTATTTTCTAAACATTTACTTTCTATTTGAGCCCTTGGTATCAGCTCCTCTTTTCTTTCATCCCTCTCCCCCTGGTGACCCCTTGATAAATTATAAATTATTATCGTTTTCATATGTTACACCGACCGCTGTCTCCCTTCCCCTACAGTTTCTGTTGTTTGGCCCCCTGGGTGTGTGTGTGTGTTTGTGTTATGTGTCCATGTCCATTATTATGATCTGTTCCCCCTTCTCCCCCACCTTACCCTCCTGGTACCTCTACTTCCATTCCTGTTCCTGGATTCCATGTGTTGTGAGCTTTTATCTCTTTGTACCCATGCACATGCTCTGGTCTGTCCCGCAGTGGAAGGCAGGACTGGGCTCATGGTAGTGGGAGCTAAGGAAGCCTCAAGGAACCAGAGGAATATTGTGTGTTTCATCAGTGCTATCCTGTGTGCTGGTTGACTCATCCCTTCCTGTGAGCCTTCTGTGAGGGGAATTGTCTGCAGATGGGTTTTGGGTGTCTGCTCCAACCCTCCCTGTTCTCAACAATATGGTTTTGATTATTTATTTGTTTTGGGTCTTCTGATGCCCATACATAGAGCTCTTATAGTTTTTGGCTCCTCTTTGATTTGGTAATTATTTAAAGAGTAGTAAACCCCCCTTCCCCATCATTCTTTTAAGAAAAGTAGCCATTAACTGAAAATACCTGGGAAACAAGGATAACAAATGAAGCTGAAGTATGTGGGTTATAACTGTTCAGGGTTTGTTATGGAGAGGAGCTCTGGTGG
>NW_022111321.1:17981441-17984409 GCF_000313985.2 Echinops telfairi
TATTTTTCTTACAGAGTACATGTTAAGGCTAGTGATAGTTTTTAGTTCTTCTAGCTTAAGGTTTTGCCTAGGGCAAATATTTCCCTTTAAAGCTGTCACTCATAATTTTGATACATCTAGAAAAGGATACAGAGTTGGACCCTATATCCCCAAAGTACATCTGAAATACTAACTTTAGGCTCTCAGAATACGTTTTACTTCATAAAGATAGAAAAAGGTGAAGAGATATTTGACACAACATTGCGAATAAGATATATGCCTGAAATAATTTTACATGCTAAGACTCCTCAAAATCTATCCCTTTATTCTGTATTTCACATCTCTTTGGAAAAATGCCTTGTGCTTGGTACAGTAGAGTGGCAATGAGAAAGAGAAAGACTGTCAACAAGGAGGAGCGGCAGAGTGCCTGTAACAGTGGGCTCCAATATAACAAGTGGGAGGTCAGAGACCTGGCGCTGTTTCATATTTTTGCTATGACCTGGAGTTGACTTAATGGCATAGGACAACAATGTTTTTTAAATTGTTTGCAATTTTAGAAGCCCACACAAAGCCTTAGAATTATATTCCAGCATGCTAAAAGTATTTCATTATTATATTTGGATATAAGAAGGGCATGTATTTGAAATATAAGTGAATTTTGCTATAAT
Source organism: Echinops telfairi (assembly GCF_000313985.2). NCBI lineage: Eukaryota > Metazoa > Chordata > Mammalia > Afrosoricida > Tenrecidae > Echinops > Echinops telfairi. The sequence goes on from NW_022111321.1 coordinate 17,982,089, forward strand.
GACTAAATTGCATTTTTAGCAACTACTGGTTTTAACACAATTATTTATTTTTGCGTTGTAAATGTAAAACTTCACACTACTGGGATTTGGATATTAATGGAGTCAGTTATTTAGTCCCACTTATTTTTTCTTTACAGTGTTAGTCATCCTTGATTCTGTTTTTATCTCTTGGGTTCTGAAAGCTGTGTAAGTTTTACTATGACTCAAGTAAATACCTTTGTCTTAGGATTTAGTACTGAACTATAAAGATTTTAATTGATAGAAAAAGTTAAACAGAAAGTGCACCACATGCATTCATGGCAGCACTGGAAGTAGAACTCAAGCGCCCACTTATTGAAACCCATACACATTCACCTTGTGCCATTCAAGAGCCTTTCTGTACCTGCGTTGTGTCACTCAATAAGCATCTTTATTTGCTCGTCATAAGTCTCCATTGTATCTAACCACCATTTTCGTCTTCATCTTTGCCTGAGATTTATAGATGGCTGTGCATAACTAGACCTGGTTTTAATATCCGTCAGAATAAAGTTATAGCAAAAGCTGTAATTTGAGCATATGAAACCATTAATGAATTGTAAAGCAAAGCATTCATCTAGCCTGGAAGCACTCTGTTTTCTCATAATTCATTTAGGCCTTTGAAGGATGGGCAGTGGATCACATCACTAAAAGGTTTTAATTTAATGGGATGAGAATCTGTTCTGTGGCGAGTGTCATCATTCTCAGCGCTGAAAGATTACTTGTATTTAGGGTGATAATATCTGCTGTAACAGTTGAGAGAGAATGCAGAGGAACAATTTATTAGGAAGTTCTCTTTCATTCCCTTGAGCACAGTTTTGTTGTTGTTTTTCCCATGCTTTATCCATATCAGATTGTGTATTTAGATAACACAACCACGTCTAAATGTGACTCTGGACTGCTTGCCTCGAAGAAACAGCATTGCTCCATGTACTATTTAATGCTAGCACTAGTATTAGAAAGTTAGGGAGCAATTAGAGGAACAGACATCTTTGTAAAACTTAGTTTGAATCATTGTTGGGATAGAATTGAGTTGGTACATAATCCAACTCTAACATCAGTGTTACTTATGCTCAAACCTAAATTCCTTAAATTCACAGTTAAGAAATAGAGACTGTTAACAACAGCATCAATAGTGAGTAGTGATTATTGAACAGTACTCTACATTGAAACTCAAAACCAAACTCATTGCCACCGAGTCACCTGTGACTCCTAGTGACTTTGTGGACAGAGTAGAACTGCCCTTTGGGGTTTCCGAGGTGGTAAATCTTTCTCCAGCAGAGCGACTGGTGGGTTCGAGCGGTTTCCTTTGTGTTGAGTAGCCCACCCGGCTTCTTGTGCCCTACACTAAGTCTTAAATGTATCGTCTTCTTACATTTTAACAGTGAAATTCTCAAGTAAGTGATCTAACTCTCTTACTTGTGATACAACCAAGACTTAGAAGGGTTAAGTACTTTATTTAAGGCACCACCACTAGTCAAGTCAATTCTGACTCACAGTGAGCCTCTGGGACAGAGTGGAACTGGCCCATAGCGTCTCCAAGGCTGTAAATCTTTACCAAGGCAGACCAGCCCATTTCCCTCCTACATCCAAGGACCCACAGCTTGCAAACACAGCCCCGGGAGTGGTAGAGAGGTGCTGTTACGCTGTTATTGTCACTCTTCGTCAGGCTATGGCAACCCCATGTCTGCAGAGGAGAAGTGCCTCTTAGGGTTTTCAGAAACAATTAATAGCAAGATGGAGGATGATGAAACGAGTGAATAGAAGCAGGAAGGAAAACAGTGGCAAACAATGGGAAATGTGTATATTTCAAGTGCAGGGTTCTACATAAGAGTAAAACGAGATATAACCTATAGTACAGGCTAGAGCGCTAAACAGGTAACACCTTTCCCTGCATTTCCATTGCATAGCATGCTCTCACTGGAATCCATTTTTCAGGAACAGTGGCCAGAGGAGTCTAAGGTCATGCATGGCATGTATGTGGCCTGGCTCACATGGCCTTAGGGAATTTTACTAAGGAAAATGATGTTGTCATAAGGGCAAGCGACCTGGGACAGATTTCTAACATGGACATTATGGATGCAGTTTATATATCAAAGGTTCTCTGCCCAACGGCAGCCTCTTCGAACCCTCACCCCGTTACACCCTCTCCTAAATGAGCCAGCCTCTTACTATGAAGCCTTCGCTTTATGGTTTGGTGCTGGCTGCCTGGGAAATTTCTGTCCTTACTCCCTCCTTCTGTTCCTCCTCAACATCGAGTATAAAAATGAGCGTGAGAGAAGGAGGGTGTACAGCCTATGCAACCA
>NW_022111321.1:17987367-17998889 GCF_000313985.2 Echinops telfairi
AGAAAGTAAAAGATTTAAAGTATTGGAATCATGTAAATTTAAGAGAAAAACTCCCACCTTATTTACTGGATCTAATAAAATTCAATTATACTTTATATTTGGATACAATTATAGACTCGAGTGGATGCACTTTAGCCTTTTTATCCTTGTTTTCTAATTTATAGCACCTGCTACTTATTAAGGGGTCGCTATGAGTCAGGCTTGACGATGACTGTTACTGGGTGAATTTACCATTTACATAGGAGCCCGTTACCCAGTGGGTTACGTCTTAGCCTCCTAAATGGTGGGTTGGTGGCTCGACACACCAGCTGTTCCGCAGGGGAAAGATGTGGCAGTCTGCTCTTTTCGAGATGGTCAACCTTAGAAACACTGAGGCCCTTCTACTCCGCCCTGTAGGGTTGCTCTGAGTTGGAACCAACTCAGTAGTCTGGGGGTATCATTCATATGTTCTGATGATTTTTTAAAAATTACTTTTTCTTAGCGTAGCAAAGAAGAATATTCTTTGTTTTCTATATCTATCCCCCTAGCATGGGTTACCATAATTCTCGCTCCTGACCTTCTGCTCCTCTGTTTATAGATTGTTGTTTACTCTCTTGCCTTTTTTTCCTTTGAAGAGTGAAATGAGAGCATGATTTTTTTAATATAAAAAAGTTTTCAAATGGTTTACTTGAAATTTCTTTTCAAGTAAATTACTTTTGTTTCCCCTAGTGTTGGAAACACCTTCCTCTGGTGTCTTGCTTCACTCTATGTCTTAAGTCCCCGACTAGTCCTCCTCTGCCTGAGACATGTGGCAGAAACCAGCACGTTTGTGTGCACATGGCAATTCTGCTGAGATTGTTGTTGTGTTAGCTGATGAGGGATTGTCCCTGACTCATAAGAGACCCTGTGCCCAAAGGGATCGAACTATTGTGAACAATAGGATTTTTATTAGTGTTCTTTCTCCCTGCAATAGATTGCCACACTTCCCCCAGCCCCAATCTGCCCTTCGTCTAAGACTCGGCTGGGGGTGAAAAAAGACTGCTTTGAAACCTGCTTGACAATAGTCAAGCCCCCACTGGCAGGCAAGTAATGTCTATGCATGAAGTGCATTGGCTGGCAGTTGAACTTGGGTCTCTGTATGGAAGGCAAGGATTCTGCCACGAACCCACTCATACCTTTTGTGAATTCTGATAGCCAATTTAAATCTGAAATCTTAAATACCTGTTAGTGCCTGTAATAAATTTACTGGTATTCAGTAGCGATAGAAAATTGCCAATGTATTTTTTCCCTTGCTATGACTAAAATGGCCCGATGAAAAGCCACAGGGCAGAGAGGTTCTGTTTACTTGGATAGAAAGGGTTTTTCTGATGTGACCATATTGAGGTTGTTCTTTGGGCCTTTGAAGTGCCATTTTCAGATACTCTTAATGTGTTGGGAGAAGCCAATTATAGAATAATTACAACACGATTTTTTTGGTGTCTGTAAAATGTGGTTCATTATCTGTTTCTCTGCAGATTACTGGCAAAAGTTAATTAAGTAATGTCTAAGAAATGCTATCAGGAATAGAATAAATGCTATCAAGTTGAAAAGACCCAGGTAGTAGCAGACCATTATCATTCATAAAAGAAAATGCAATATTATTTCTCTAATCCATTTTCTAAGATAAAAACACTACTCATGAATCTGCAAAGCCACATAGGTTTTCCACTGAAAAAGTGGGGTGTCATAGGGTTTGGAGGTTAAGTGACCGAGGACCTTGGCCCCACAGACCCAGTATTCATCCCAGTTCCTACTTTGGAGTTGTGTTATATAAGGCAAGGTCCCTGAACCACTTCTGACCCCCAATTTTTCATCTCTAAAATGAGAACAAGAATGATTACCTCAAAAGAGAAAATGTAATGTGCCCTGCATACTGTTGGCACTCACTAATTCAGAAGATTATTAGTGGCGTGGCACTGCTGGGTAAGTGTTGATTGCTAACCACAAGATCGCTGGGTCAGAATCACCAGCCACTCTTTGTGGGGAAGAGGAGGCTATCTGCTCTCAAAAATTCACAGCATCAGAAACCCGAGTAGGTCCATTACTCCATGGCATTGGGTTTGGATTTGTTGGTTATTGCTGCAAAGGGAATCGTAACTGTCATTCTAATAGATATATTTTGATAAAAGTTTAGTTTTAACCCTCTGATATTTACATAGCTGTAATAAAAGATTAAGCAATAAGGTAGTTAGTTTATTGTGCTAACCTAGTTTATTGTGCCACGTGGGGTTAATTGAAGGGCAGAGAGATAAATGGCTCTGTGAGCCTCGCCTTTTGAGTTCTCTGGTCTCTTGCTTTCTGATGGTTGGACCAGGGTGCAACTGCCTTAGTCAGAAGACATCCCCGAGGAGAAGCCACATGGACCTACCCCGATACAGTCCTGGGTGCTGGAGCACCCGTGTGGAGACCCCTGCCAGCGCTGAGATGCTTACAAGTTCACTGACTCGCTTTCCTCCTGCAGTCGGCATCATAGTGTGTGTTTTGGATTAGTGTTGGACATAGGGGCTAATGTTGGACTTGTGGGATTGGGCAGCACTGGGTTGGGATGTTTTCTTGATGTGCACTTACCCTTTATATAAAACTCTCTCTTAACCATGAGTTTCTGTGGATTTGTTTCTCTAAAGTACCCAGGCTAGCACAAGCAGAAAAGCATTTGAAAGTTATTTTCATCTTGGTTGAATAACAAAATGTGTACGCCTACTTTCAGTATTTAAGACAAGAAAATTTTTCTTTCTTTCTTTTTTTTTAGAAAACAACTACAGTGTAACTATGAAAGAAGATAAAATTATAAATAAATGCATTTATGAAATGTAACAAGCGCTCAAACTAAGCCCAATTAAAATCAGTTATTTCAGATTCCCTTAAAATTATTCTGCTACTTTCATTTATTTTGTCTTCTGCTACTACTCATAGAAAATCTGTAATTAGTGCAGCATTGATGAAAAATTTGGGTGCAAAACTGTTTAGAAATTTCCATCTATTATTTTCTCCCACAAACTAAGAAAATACTCAGTTTATTCTCTGACTGGCAGAGTGAGTGTCTCACTGCCTCCTTATAGAACCAGTTCAGGAATATGGTTCGACAACGATTGCATTAAATGGCTGCTTGCTGTAAAATGATGCTAGGTACTGTTTTCTTTTGTTATTAAAGTCTTATCGTAACAGTCAGACCCTAACATTTTATTTTTACCAGGTTGTCCTGGAGGAGAAAGATGATACTTTTACTCCCAGAAAGATAGACAGTCTCAGAAGCCTGCAGGGACAGTTGTCCTCTGCCCTGTAGAATCACTGCGAGTCAGAATCACTTCGATGAGATTGAGTTTGGAAAGTACTAGAATTGGTAACTGACAGTCCAGTTTTGAGATTAGTCTCTGCCATGTTCTAAGCTCTTTCATGATAAGCAAATCAAAACCTTTTGGGGTTTTTGTTTCTTCACCTGAGAAATTTAAAATTCTTCCTCTTTTTTTCCCTTCCTTCCGCTAAACATTTATAGTGCACTTGTGACATAAGGGTTAGGTTCAAAGCTTACAGAGATAAATGCAATCAATAATTCACAGTCATTAATTGATAAGTTCTGTGTGATATGATAAAATAGTCAAATCATGAAAATGATAATAACTAAGATGGCTAACTTTGATCATTTACTATGTATCAGGTGCTGTTCCAAATGTTTTTCATCTATTAATTTATTTAATCCTCCTTACCATCCTATGGGGTGGTGGTGGTTAGGTATCACTAAGCAGGTGCTATTATGATCCCCATTGACCAGAGAACCAGTAATTTGCCTAGGAATGTTAAGTACTAGGCTGCTAATCAAAAGACTAGCTACTTGAACCCACTGTGTGCCCTGTGGGAGAAAGATAGGGCAGTTTGTGTCCATAAAATATTGCAGCCGTGGAAACTCCGTGGGGCAGTTCCACTCTGCCCTTCGAGAGCTGCTATGAACCCGGAATAACTCGGTGGTGGTGGCCTATGTAGTTATTACGTGGCAGTCCACATGTGAGATTATGTCTAAAACACTCTGCAATCCTTCTTGTCAGTGTGATGAGTACTGTGTAATAATTAGAAATAAGAAAGTCCTAAGGAAGCTTTGAGCAATGATTTACTAGATTTACCAGTGGGACTAGGAAATTGTTCACGGAAGAGGTGATAGATGTTTTGGATCTTGGAAGATGGGTAGAATTTGAAACTACTGGGGTTAACTGGTCTTTGTGTAGGGAATAACAGCACACCAAAAGCAAAGCAGAATAAAGAGAATGCCAGGCACTTCTAAAAAAGCCCTTTATAAGTATGGTATCCTTTAGGACTACTCGGAGCCCTGGTAGCACAGTGGATTAAATAGTGGGCTACTAACCAGAAGGTCAATGATTCAAACCCACCAGCCACTCTGAAGAAAAGAACTGAGGCCACCTTTCCTATAAGCATTTACAGTCTCAGAAATCCTTTGGAGAAGTTCTACTGTATAGGACCACTGTGAACCAGAATTGATTAGGTAGTATGATTCTTGGATACAGGGGAACTGCCCCCGTTGGTTTCCCAGACTGTAACTCTTTATGGGAATAGAATCAAGCCCCATCTTTTTCCCTTTCTTGCATTTAAGTAAGGCTACAGAACTGCATGCACCTTTCCAACTGATTTACCAGTTTTTTGGTTTTTGTTTTAACTTTGGACATTTTGCTGTGGTTTGGGTTACAGGTTACAGCAGTTTATGCAGTTTGGTTGGTGACAACTCTAGTTAAAGTTCCCTCAGCGTAACAGTGCTCTTTGCTTCTTCCCTGGGCTCCCTGTTTTCATGGGTCCTTGGCTGTCCCTTCACGCCTTGCGAACGTTGTTTTTGTGCAGTGCTGTCCTTTTGCTGTCCTGGCTCATAGTGCTGAGCAGAACGTTCCTCCCAAGTATGGTTGTTCACTTTATAGGACTGTCTGTTCTTTGGCTGCAAGGCGATTTCACCAGGGCTGGAGTCGTTTCCAGACTTGAAGGGTTTCTACAGCCATGGTTTGAAGGGTTTTGCCAGCCTTTATGAGACCGGGATGTTTGGTCTTTTTAAAGAATTTGAGTTTGGGTCTCCATTTTTCTCCTGCCTTTTACTGTGAGCCTGAGGAGAGTGCAGACCCATGAATTCAAATGGTTAGGAATGGTTCTCATTTGTACCCGAGGGACTGCCTGTACAGTAAAAAGAATCAGCATAAGGAAAACAGAAATCATTGTTTTATTTTCTCACATTTGCTACGTGGTGTTTCTATTTAGAAATGTGTAAATTATTTCACTTAAATCCTTTAAAGGCATAGTGGTTAGCATGCAAAACCTCCACAGGGCAGAGACAAAGCTGTCTACTCATGCAAAGAGTTAGTCTGGGGAACACACAGGGGCAGTTCTGCGCTGTTCACTGGGGCTGCTATGAGCCGGCATAGGCTTGATGGCCATGAGTTTGCTTTTGCATTGCTGTATCCCTTAACACCCTACACATTCAGGGTGTGCTCCACACACCTTTTAGGCAACCTGAATAGATTGTTTGAAGTAACCTCGATAACTTACTGGTTTGAAGATGACTCTCCTTTTTCCCATGATTATTTTGTCCCATTCCTTTTTCTTCCTCTGACCTTGGTCCTGGAACTTGCAGGTGTTCTTTAGAATGTTCCTGTTATGTAAGTGGACATTGTGTAAGTTTCAAGCACCCCACGAGTTATATGTTTTAGTTTGAAGTTGCACTAATACCCCTTTTCCCCAAACAGGGATGAGAAGGAACAATTATCACAGAATCAGCATTCTTTAGCATCATGCATTACTTAGGAGCGTGATGCATTCATAGTTGCCACGTGAATTAGAATTTGTGTTAGTTTCCCTTAGAATGTAGCTGTTGTGCTGGACAATCTGAAGGATAGAAACCACATCTCTGAACTCTATGGACTTCTTGCTGCATTAATTAGTGTTTAACCTCCTCGAATAATTTAATTGTTCTCACTGCATCATAAAACCGTCTCTAAACCTAGTTGTGGTATATAATAGCAGTTGCCTTCTTTCTCAGTACTGTAAGCAAGAGAGTAGCCTCAGCCACCCAAGAGCAGGTATTGGCTGTTGAATCAGGAGAAAGCCACGCATAAACAAGATTTAGCAGTAACTTTTAGAGTGATCAGACTTAGGAAACATGTTCACGTTCATGTTAATGGGTGCTTAATGTGACAGAGAATCTTGGCTTCAGCTTTATATTATTTCATGAAAAGAAATGTACATGCTCTCTATTCGCCTTTTACGTTGAGTACTTCATTAACTTTAAGCAAATGTAAACTGTCAGCTATGAATTATGGCATGAGATGAGCTTTTTTACTATTTTGCAACTTTATTTTTTAAGGGGGGACTAGACTTCTTAATCAAAATCAGGTTTCTCAGTGATAGCTCAGTCATTTTCTTTTAAATGATAGCACTTAACATTTTTTAAAGAAGAAAAAGAATTGTGTTAAGTATTACTAAAAAACCAGTGTCCTATTTTCTGCCTTTTTGGGTAACCAGTGGGAAACTAGTGGATGCTTTCTAAAGCGGTGAGAGACCACTCTCTAGAAGAATGACAACCCGTTAGTTTTCAGAACCACCAACTCCTTTTTTGTTTGAGAGAACATCGCAACCTTCCTTAGAGCGCAGAGGGGGATGATTTCTAACCTCTGTAAATGACGCCGGTAGATGCAGGAAAAGGGAAGTGGTCTCTTTTTCTCCTCCCCTTCTTTGTAACGCACAGACCAACACTGATTGTTTGCCAGTCATGTATCAAACATTGTGCTAACCAGCTATCTATTCATATCAATCTCATGTTAGCTTTGTGAAGTGTGTGCTCTGGGAATTTCCAACTAGATGAGAAAATTGAGAATTTGCCTTAAGTTTTACAGCTGTGGGGGAAGCAGGCCTTGTTCCAGATGTAGCTGACATATGAAAACGCATGCAAACCCAAAGTGGTTGCCAGTAAATACTGTGGAAAAGGAATGCTACACATCAATTGTCTTTAAAAATACTATTGTGAGTGTATAGTCTGATTTACATTTGATTATAGAAGCTGTGTATGTGTTGTTAAAGTTTTTCTCTTTTTTTGCGTAGGAGAAAAGACTGAAAGAAAAGGAAGCCAGAAGAGAAGCTAACAAGAGACAAGTAAAGGTAAGGGTTTCCGTTTCAACCCAAGTAGTGTTTAGAATGTTGAGTTGGAAGTTCTGTATTCTTCTTTTAAAAATGTATTTCTTATTCACATGCACGTCTCGACACTTGAGTTGAATTAATTAAGCCCCATGTGTGCCTGTTGTTTTCTTTCTCATATGTATTTGTTTCTTCTGAGATACAGGATGAAAAATGCCCCAGGTTGTGTATATTGGGCTTGGAGCCACTCTTCCCAGCACTGTTCCCCGTTCCGTTTTGTGCCTATTAAACACAGGAGATACTTGACTCTGTGGGCCAGGCCTGATGGGCCTTTAAGCTGTGTTATCTTTAGACCAAGTCGAACCCAACTTGATAATAGAAAAGTGTAGAAGCACTGGGTTGCTTCCGATCAGCTTTCAGAATATGTGGAGAAAGTCTGCTATATCTCCCACCTTCACTGTATTCTGTAAACCACAATTTTCCGTGAATATATATGTACAGTTTCCCTAAAGACGTATGTACAATTGCAAACACCACCTGTGTACGGCTATAATTTTATCTGGTGTATTTGACACTAAGGGTAAAGCTACTGCATTCTGAAGACATTTAATAGAAATGATTTCCTAGAGCCAGGGCCCAGGAACACATGTCATTTCTCATGCTGTAGCTCATTATGCAATGCCTGGCTAGCCATGATTTCTTCTTGTCAGTTAGCAAAGATCCGACTCCCTTGAGTAAGCCCATAATGTTCTTTGTCATTTTTCTCCATGCTGGCCACAGCACTTAGAGAGCAAGTCTGAGATGATAACTCATGCTATAGCTCTGAAGTAGGAAGCAATTACTCTGCAGTGTAAGATGAAAAGACTGCTTATATTCAGTATTAAATACCACTCTGTCTTCAGAGGTGCCTGAACAGGAGGGAACAGTGTGTGCAGGCTGACTGCTAAATCAAGTGGTGGATTCAGCATATGCTTTCAAACTGCAGACAGGCACCACCGTGGCATGACAATGAGATCTTATGGGGGGATTTTTAGAAGACTTAAGTCTAACGAAAGCATTTCGTGTTTTCAAGTTTTGCTTGTTTAGCATAAAACAAACAAAACACAACCAAAGAAACCCCCTCTTATTTCTGTTTATGAAAATTGTGAAACAAAAGATATAATCTCGAGTCAAGAGGAAGCCCTATCACTGTATTTTATTTCCCTTTGAGGCTTTTTATGCTTATTCGGTTTTTTAAAAAAAATATCCTTGTGGATGCTGTATGCTTGAGCTTTTATAATGGTTGAAGTTGCAAGACATTGCTCTCACCCTTAAGCCTGCCCCCTGGGTCCCTTTTCTCTATTTCTCTCCAAATTGGTGTGTGTGGTTTGATTTTAATACCGTGTCAGCTGGGGAAACAGACAGCTAAGCAGACAAAATCTGTAAAGGCCGCCAGGAACTGAGTTGTCCATTGGGGGCCTTGTGTCAGGTGGGCTCCTCAAGCTGCCCTTCCAGCCCCCTTGGTATCATCCTTTCCCACCCCCACCCCTCAATATTTGTCTCCCCTCATCTTTCCAGCATCTAAGAAAGGAGGACTTTCTTGTCATGGGAAGATCTCGCTTTATATAACCACTAAAGCTTGTGCTGGGACCAAGGAGAGGAGGGCTCTGCGGCTGCTGGGACTCTCCGGCACCTTCAGTAGACCATTGCTGTGTTTTATTATTGCCGTCTGAGTGCTCAGAGATGGCAGCCCCCTTGTAGAGTGATATTTCCAGAGGGAGCTCACAGGATGGGCTGTAGCCAGGATCCAAACATTTGTCAGGACAGCGCGCACAGGCAGCAGTGACAGGCTCAGGCTGACTGACGAAGCCCAAGGAATTGGCTTGAGTCAGCCCCTTTTCAAATGATAGTGACTGGATGAAGACCCTCGTGGCTTTCCAGGGGCCCCTTTGGAAACAGGCGTCTCAGGAGAGAGTATTTGGAGAGCCTTGGTAAAGAACTAGTGACTCAAAAAGTCTGATGCCACAGAAGAAGTGCATGGTGTGAATTATTAGACATCCCTACTATGTGTGCAGGTGTGCACGAACACCACCACCCCGCCCCCGCCCCCCCCAACGCACATGGTGCTGTAAAGGGTCGGTCCTACTTGGTAGTTTTAGAGTAAAAGTTGCCCTCTCTGATACATTATTGTAGGGCTTTTGAATGTTAGTTATTTTCCCATTTTGAACAAGTGAGACACACTGGCCAGAGAGCACTCTTTCAATTCCAGGACCGTGGTGCTATCCAGAAGCCATCTTGGTGGTCAGACTCAGCACTGTGTGAGGACTTTGTAGAGCCTTACCTGTTTAGAGTTGTATGAAAGATTGGCATAGCTCTTGAACATGTGTGAAAGGGGCCTTCACTTGCTTTGCTTTTGTTCTGTTCAGCAGCAATCGTATTTCATACCACAAGGGGAGGCATATGGAGGACTTGGAAGTTATGAGTTATTTTATTTTTAATTTCAGGGGAAAAACCACAATGAAAAGTTGAGACGGAATCATCTTAATTTCCTAGAAAACAGGAGCTTTAATGATAGTGTGAGTTTTCAATTTTATGAATGATGATTGGTGATTCTCTCTTCCTTAAAAGGATTTCTAAGAAAAAAAAAACCACTCTAAAATGTGAGTAGGATAAAATAAAAAGCAAACGTACCTCCTAGAGCCCCAGTACAACTTTTGACCCTACGCTGTGACTGTGCAGGATGCAGGTTGTGGGAGCTAAACCTGAACCCTTCATTCACCGGAAGTTGTTCTGAGTGCCGGAGGTGCAGTGATTTCGGAGACAGATGAGGAGACTTGAGAAAGTTCACAGAAGAGTTCTTTAGTATTCTTTTCCTTCTGTCTTTGCTACAAACTTTGTGAAGCCTCCTTGGAGGTCTTCAGGATCTTGAAACTTTCTTTTGCAGACAAATGTTTGTACCATGCAAAAGAATTGGTTCTGCTTTGTCTCACAGTATGTCATGCACTCTTGTAACTTAGACATTTTAAACAGAGATCTAAAAAAATAGTAGTAGCTATGATCAATAGGCCACGCTGCTTTTTTTTGGGTTCAGAGAGGGTGTAACATAGTTCTGGAAATACAACTTCACCTCCTTCCCAGCTTGACTGTCTCATCTTTCTTTGATGGGCACAAGCGCCTGTACCAACCACGGGTGGCTAGAATAATTTTTCAGAAATATAAAGAAAAGAAACTGTGCATGGAAACTTGAGGAACTAGATCCCCAGAAAAATCTCAGTGTGATAAGATTTTGAAAGGAAAGTAGAATTTTGCTACCATATGTGCTTGTGTATAAGCTGAATTTTTCAGCACATTTTTAATGCAATTAAATTAGGTGCCTCGGTTGATATTTGGGTTGGCTTATACTTGGGTGTATACGGTACATAGAAGTATTTTGATAGAACCTGAACAAAGGAGACTTAATCCTGGAAAAATTTAGTGTTTTTATGAGTATATTACAGATGACCATAGTTCCTTTTTTTGGACGGCTGCTATATTAAAATAACTAAAATGGTGTCCTGGGTTTTGAAAATGAAATTTTGCAACGATCACAAATTTTCATTTGTTGCCTCTTTCTGGATTTCTTTTTTTAATTGCCCTAAGGCATTTAATTCATTTTCTTAGCAAACAGTAGGCTTGGGAAATAGTTCCTTGTATACCAAAAATAGTCTCAACTAACAGAAAAGCCATTTGAGACCAATCCTCTTAGAATGGGATTGTCCCCTACCTGCAAAGTGTAAGTTTAAAATTTGGATAGATTTGAGATGAGCTGGAGGGGTTGGTTGGTTTTCTCATCAGAGTCTATAATGACTTTTTCTATGGCCCACCATGAAACATAAAACATAGCTTTTTCTTTTTCATTTTTATATGTTCTTTCTACATTTTGGGGATTAAAAAGTTTGTTCACTTAGAGCAGAGTGTCACACTGGCAGCTCACAGGCTGTATGTGGCTCCCAAGGTAATTTTTTGTGTCCCATGATGCTCTGAAATAAAATGTAACGAGGGAATTGTGTGTACAGTATTGCCTCGATCTCTCCTAAGCGCTATTTTCTTCATATTTTTTTCTATTTTCATTTTATTTCAGAGCTTGGTGGGCCACAAAAAATTACCTCGGGGGCTGCATGCGGCCCACAGGCCACCAGTTTGACACCCCTGCCTTAGGGAATAGTAGTGATAGTTCCTAGTTGAAGATTAGACAAACAAAGACATCATTACTTGACAAAGTGAAAACTGTAATAATTAATATCGGTCCTTCAAAATATCTGACATCCACTGAGTGGTTTAAAGGCAAACCAGAGGTGCTTGATCCCCACAGAGGATGACGGGGTCATTTGTGTAGGACTCTAGGCTCCCAGAGTACCAGTGGCTACAAG
>NW_022111321.1:18000127-18001131 GCF_000313985.2 Echinops telfairi
TATTGCATTTGATTTCCTGTGCTGTATATCAATTAAGTGACGTGATTGATGATAGGCTTACGCCTATTTTTTAATGCCATGCGATCTACCCACACTACATTCGCGATAGACTAGTAGATTGCGATGGACGTATTGAGCACCCCTGCTCTAAATCATGTTTACATTTGGGTGGTCCTATGATCAAAGCTGAGATATGTAAAGAAAAGGTATGGATTGTATATACTCCAATTCCTACTATAAGGCCTGAACCGTTCTCATCATTTGCAGGTAACTTGCTTCTCCCTTCCTATCTTACTGTGAACGGAACTGCTAAAGGACTAATATCTCATTACAGAATTATCAACATCAAAAAATGTTGAGAAGCCCGTACCTAACTTTTCTAAGTCTCAAGCCTCTGCATTTACTAATTTTTGATAGTGCTTCATCGATTAACACTCAATTAATATTTTCCCCCCTATTGTCTCCTTCACACCCCACTTTTTGTTTATTTTGTATTTTCACAATATTATTTTGTACTGGTCTATTTCTTAATATGACTAGGATTTAAGTGCTATAACGGGTAAGTTTATTTCAAACCAAACTGCTTTTGATAAAATTAAAAACAGGATAATGAAAACAAAAATATGTTTATAGTCCCAATTCCCAGAGAGAGCGGAGGCGTTCTCTGAAAGGAAATTGCTTTCCCGTTGGAAGGGACAGAACTCTTTCAGAGCATCATTTGCTGCAGTGATACAATAACTTTTTAATGGTGCCCTGAATGAGTCATTCCATTTCTCTAAGTGAACTGTTCAAATAATAACCCTGTTTTAGGGCTATAAGACCCGTTGATCCTGTGCTACTTTTAAAATAACAACACTGAGGTAGACTTAGCGTTTATTGGTTAGTCTGGTGCTGGTGTGCTTTGGGGTTTGTGTGGTTGTTATTTCTCTCTGTGGTGGAGAAAGGAGAGGAAGGGGATGACTCTGCAGTTATAGCCATCATAAATTATGTAAGAGGCGATTTCA
>NW_022111321.1:18002252-18025466 GCF_000313985.2 Echinops telfairi
TGTTTCTGTACATTGACAAGATTATGTTAGAAACACTTCCCCCATCTTTGATAATTAGTCCTTCACCATTAAAAAATAAGATCATAATCTTTTAGTGTGAGCACTGTTGATTTTATTTTAATAAAGGAAAGTTATAGTACCTTTTGTGCACACCCCAGTGGGCAAAGATAACTGGTTATTTAATATTGTACGACTCTGCCATGTGGTTGGCAGTTTGAAACCACTGGCAGCTCCACTGAGCTTTCAACTCCCGTAAACAGTTCCAGTTCTGGAATCCCATGCACACCAGGTCCTTATGAATCAGCAGTAACTTGATGGCAGTGGGTTTTTTCCTTTGGTTTTGTACAAATCTGAACCCTTTGGGGCTTAGAGTAAGAGCATCTCTCACTGATCTGTGTCAGTGTGCTGGGCACTGGGGTAAGCATTCTAGTCATACCATTTCAGTACTCACTGTTCATAGAATGAAGTTATATTTTGTAACTAAGTAGATAATCAGGTAGTCAGTTCAGGGAAATATTGTGATATTTATAGGAATCATCTACTTTCCTAAGATTTGGGGGGGAAAATACAGTATTCCTACCAAGGTCAAAAGTTTTAGGCACAGGAGGAAAAAGCTGTATCTTCAGAGCCAAAGAAATACAAAGTTGAATCAGCTGATAAATGGGTAAGGAACACCGCAGATTTACAACGCCCCATTGTCCCTTTGGTTCCTTTGTCCTGGATAAACTTAAACTCTTCGTACAGCCATGAACAAGCCACTCCCTTCAAGTTGGTTTCAACTCATAGTGATCGCACAGTGTTTTTGAGGCTGTAACTGTTAACGGAATCTCAGGCAGCCTTATTGTTTTTTCAGCAGGTGGGACTGAACTGCTGACTACCTGGGTAGTAGCTGAATGCACAATCCACAGTACCAGGGCACACAAGCTATAAATATAACCCTAAAGGCTCTCTCAAGTCTAAAAGTGGATTACAAATAAAACCAAACCTTTTGCCATTAAATCAATACCAACTCATAACAGCCCTATAAGACAGGAGAATCGCTTGATAGTGTTTCCAAGGCTGTGGTTTTTATGGGTGCAGACGGCTACATCTTTCTCCCCTGGAGCGCTAGTGGGTTTGAATCACCAACCTTTTGGTTAGTACTTGAATGTTTTGGCCACTACACCATCACGCCCTCTAAAAATGTATAGCATGACATAGTTATTTCCTTTAAAATAAGTCACTTTCAGCTTAGAGATGATAAAATTAAGTTTAGAAGTGTTCGAGATTATGAGAACTTAAGCTCTGATGTATATTTTTAAAAATCATTTTATTGGCTCGTACAACTCTTACCACAATCCATCCATCCATCCATTGTGCCAAGCACATTTGTACATTTGTTGCCATCATCATTCTCAAAACATTTTCTTTCTACTTGAGTCCTTGGTATCAGCTCATTTTCCCCCTCCCTCCCTGTTTTCCCCTCCCTCATGAACCCTTGATAATTTATAAATTCTTACTATTTTGTCATATCTTACGCTGTCCGACATCTCCCTTTACCCATTTGTCTGTTGTCCGTCCCCCAGGGAGGACGTTGTATGTAGATCCTTGTAATCTGTTCCCCCTTTCTACCCCACCTTTCTTCCACCCTCCCGTTATTGCCACTCTCACCACTGATCCTGAAAGGATTATCTGTTCTGGATTCCCTGTGTTTCCAGTTCCTATCTGTACCAGTCTACATCCTCTGGTCTAGCCAGATTTGTAAGGTAGAATTGGGATCATGATAGTGATATATTTACATACGTATATGTCTGTTTAGGCTCTATAAATTCCCTTAGCCTCCTAGTTCTTTCCTCTATTTCCTTTTACTTTCCTCCTGTCCCACTATAATGCTCAGCCTTCATTTGGGTTTCAGTAATTCCTCTCAGTTACATTGCCCTTGATCACTCCCTACCAGACCTCTTACACTCTCCTTGCCACCGATATGGGATCACTTGTTGTTCCCTTGTCCCTGGGTTTGTTAACACCACTTCCTTTCCCTCACCTCCCACTCTCCCATGTTCCCCCCAGAACTGTCGGTCCTGTTGTTTTCTCCTCCAGATTGTTTATCCAGCCTATCTTATCTTGATAGACCTGCAGAGATAATAATATGTACAAAACAAGACAGAGAAAAACCAACAAAAGAAAACAAATTAACAACAACAACAACAGCAAAAACCACCAATGATTAAAAAAAGAGAAAAGCTTGTCTTTAGTTCAATGTCAGTTTGTTGACCTTTAGGAGGATTGTTTTTCCGTTGGAGTCTGATGGGGTGCCATGCCCTGGCCCCAAAGTCTATTTTTGGTATTCCCTAGGGACTTGGTTGCTCTGTTCCCCTTGCTGTTCTGTTGCACGCCCTTAGTGTTTTGCCTTGGTGTGGTGGTGTCAGATCGGGCGCAATTCCCACACTGTGACTCCAGTGTTATCCCTGTAGGGCTATGGGTCAGGGAGAATGTTGTGTCTCATAGTGGGGCCGGCCATATGGTCCTCTCTGTGTTTTGACTGCTCTGAGCAGAAATACCTTCCTCAAGGCTTGTTGGGTTAGGATGTGCTCCACTCTGTCTTCCTCCCCTTTCATTTGCTCCCATGTGCTCTGATCAGACATGTCCCTCTCCCTTGCAGCTCTGATATTTTTCCTGTTAAGATAGAGCATGTTTAGTAGTTTGCCCCTTACAAGTGAGGAGAGCAAACTTCGTCTCATGTACTTGGGGCATGTTATCTAGAGGCAACAGTCCCTGAAGAAAGATAACCATGCTTGGCTGAGGCTTAGCCAAAAATGTGGAAGACCCTAGGTGAGAGGTGGATTGACACTGTGGCTGCAACAATGGGCTCTAGCACAGCAAGGTCTGAGGAGGTGCAGGACCAGGCAGTATTTTCTTCTTTGTACACAAGGTCGCTCACTGTGAGCTGGGATTCATTTGACAGCACCTAACAGCAAAAACAATATATAGTTAAAAGAATTGGGTCTTGATTTTGGGTTCTAATTTGAGATTCATAAGTGAGTAATTAGACTTTTAGTTCTAAGATGAAATTTTACTGAGTTTTGTACATTCTTGGAACACCAAGAGAACGCCATGTTTGCCATGTTTATGAATTTAATTTATTACATCTAGAATAGATCAAGAAGATTGTGTTTCTAAAGTCAGACAATTGAAGCACTAATTAGGAAATGGAACATATTAAATTGATACATGCAGTTTTAAATGTCTGATGATGTTACTTCTTTAAATGGAACCAAATGTTAACCAAAGGCGTTAGGTCTCCTGAAATTTCTGGTGTGTATAGAACAAGCCGAGTTATAAAGGAATGATAATGTTCAGTGGCTTGAATATTAGTTCTTTTAAACTAAGTCCTCAAGTGTCCACCTGTGTACTCAGGATGCACTGCCCAGGGCACCACATTGCTCACGGGGACTTGAAAGTATGACTCTCAGTTCTCCTCGCATCAATTTTAAGATTGGGAAACCACGGACACACCGAAGTTAAATTACGTAACGAAGGTCATTTGATCAGTCACACTAGAGCCCGGTCTCCCACTCTCCATTGCCTGCTTCCTGAGTTCTGATTGAGGGCAGCCCTAAGCCTGTCCAGGGCAAGCCATTACTCTTGAGAACAAAGGAAAAGTTTTCCAAAAACAAATCAGGCCTGTTACTTTTAATGTAATGTTACAGTCAACGTAACATTTATTTGAATGCCTGGTTTATTTGAAACAGAATTTTAATGACTATTTCCAGAGGAATTTCTTTTTAAACCTCTTAGAGAATGTTCTTTTATTTCATGAAACTTGCACGATAAACTGTGCTAACCAGATAAAATAGGAGAGGAAAATACACCGATGATTAGAATACAATATCAAAAAGCAATTTAGAAATCCTAAAGTGTGTGTGTCTCCTGGTGTCTGTGGTAGAAACAACAATTGTTTTATTCAGAGGTCTGATGGACCCTGCTCAGTTGGGTGGTCAGTTAGGCTTATTCCAGTACTTTGGGATGTTGGGTTCTCATTGGGCCAAAACAGAATAAATTAATCCTTTGGGACCCTTTGTGTGCAGGCATGGTTTATTCCGTTTATGACAAGTCATAGATTACTGTATGCTAGGGTTTGGGATTTATAGATAGATTTATCAGAACAGAATAACTTTGAGTGGTTGTGGTCATTAATGATGGTTTTGACTCTGTTATTACATGGACAGGGTGAGAGAGGGAGGGGGGGAAGCTTGACACTGAGGGTCAAGTAGAAAGAAAGTGTTTTGGAAAGGTTGATGGCAACATATGTATAAGTGTGCTTAATACAATTGAATGATGGATTGATTAAGATCTGTAAAAGCTCACCAGTAAAATGATTAATTAGAAATCCATGGAATAAATGGGAATAAAAGACAGCGGGTTTTCTCCATGGACT
Organism: Echinops telfairi; assembly: GCF_000313985.2. Classification (NCBI taxonomy): domain Eukaryota; kingdom Metazoa; phylum Chordata; class Mammalia; order Afrosoricida; family Tenrecidae; genus Echinops; species Echinops telfairi. The sequence continues at coordinate 18,006,670 of NW_022111321.1, forward strand.
ATCTGAAGCCCCTTTGTGAATGCATACTTCCTTTTCTGCACCGTGTGTCAGGGCGTGGGTGGGACTTCATGACTGTAGCATCTGCGCCTTAGAATCATTGTCCCGTATTTTGATATATCTTACAATTCACAGTGGTTCACATAATGAGATAGATAACTTTATTAATAAGGCTTTTAGAGACAGATAAGAGATTAGACTGTCATCATTCTTGTCCCCAGAAGACAAAAGTCTCAATAAATGTGCTGAATAATAAAGAAGTACAAATACATGTGTAAAAGTACAAAAGTCACCAAGATTAACAAAATGAATATTTGGTTTTATGCTGAATTCAAAGTACCGTTTTGTCAAGTGCTCCCATAAATGATATATATGTTGTTACCATCTTGTAAAAATACTTTGACTTTAAATGACTTCTTATACTAGACTCAACTGAGAGCACTGCTATATTGTGTGTAAACAGAACTAGACACACTTCTAATACTTAGTTCAAATCCTAATTAGGAAGTAAATAGAGGGGGAGGAGGAAGAGGACAGTACTATTTATTGAAAGAAGAAAACCTGTGTCCACTACGTTTCAGAGGAGGAGGAAATCAATGGGAAAAGGAAATAATATGAAGTTTATATCAATTCCCAAGAGGCTATTCCCAATTTTGGTAATCATTGATACAGTGAAGTTAATTTCTGATTTTTAAGTACTCATGATATGGTATATACAAACTCTACTCTATGAAATCTCTAATTTTGTGACCAAGAGAACTCTTTTGGGAGTGAACTTTTACTTGCTGCTTGTGTTTGGGCCACAGAGGGTCAAAGCTTTCTGCCCCTTATCCTGGCACACCAACTTGTGCTGGAGACACTGCAGGGCAGGAGAGAAAAGCCAGGGGCTGGAAGAGTTTCCTCCGGAGGGTAATTGGACCTGCTTCCAATATCAGTGAGAAGGATTTATTTCTCATCAACACTAACCTCCCCCCCAATGAATTATTTATGAAGTTTTTCTCTTTCTGGAGGGTAACTATGAGGTTTTATTCAGATAATTTCTTAATTGTTGTTATTACAAAGATTATCACCATCCACACTAAATGATTCGTCTTTGCTACATTTTCTTGTATTAGGGAGAAATGTAGCCAGCTGTCGGCAGTGTTTCATTTGGGAAGATTTCTCTCCTTTGCCTATCTTTATCATTGCTATATCACAGGGTTCAAAGATCTGTTTACTTGGTGAGAGCTTTAGAGTTTGCCACCTGTAGATTTGGGGCAGGTTTTTTGTGTGGCCTTATATAGAGTGTTTTACCCTTTTCAAAGCACTTTCACCAAGATCATCTTACTCAGTCAGGACATGCATCAGATGAATATAGTGCAAGCATCCCAGCCATCTGATAAGTGGAACCAATTTGGCTGGCTGGAGAAATTGGTAAAATAACTTGACTAAGGTCATTAAACTAAGGTCCTAATTAACAAAGAAAAACACCTATCAATCATATTCTTTTCAGGATCCAATGTGCAGTTATTTTTGTTATAGCCTTGGAGTTTCTTTAGTTTCTGTGTCTAACATTTATATTAATAAACCTTCTCACCCAAATTGCCTTGAGATTTGTCTGGAATGTTCAGAAATCAGTCTCAGGGAGTTGCCTTAAGTTACAAGACTTAAAATGTATATCTGGCTCTGCCCCTAAATGTTTCCCTCTTGTTTGTGTGCCAAGTACCCCAATTCCCTAAGATGTATGCATGTATGTATGTATATATTTATTTATATCCATTTTGACAGTGCAGCCACTTTGGAAAAGTACTTGGTAGGGTTTGCTAAGCTGACTACATGACTGCCCTGTGTCCCACTCTTTCACTCCTGGGCATTTGCCCAACAGAAATCCATACAGACCCAACACCAAGAGATGTGCAATTAGCAGCATGATGTATATAGATCCTCAAATACTGAGAAGAACACAGGCTGTAGTGTATGCAAGTAAACGGCTAGATTCATATGATGAAATATTATAACTATGGAAGGACTATAGCATGGACAAATTTCACAAGCAAAATGTTGCACAAAGAAGCCAGTCTAAAGAGTAAATACTACCTGATTGCATTTTGTACAAATTCCTTCAAAACAATAACGTTGGGATTAGAAATCATGTCGTGTCGTTAGCTTTGTGAGGGTGCTACTACTGAGAGGAGCAGAGGGGGCCCTTCTAGACAACTGGGTGTCTTCTAGTTTCTCAGTCTGAGTGGCAGTTACAGCGTGTTCTCCTCGTGGAAATTCATCAAGCTCTGTCTGCTTGCGTACTTTTCTGAATTAGTGTCATACTTCAGTTAAAAAGATTACTTTAAAGAGTAAGGGATAGAGATCTCTATATCTGCTTTCAGCTTAAATTAAATTTGTAGCTTCAGGAATGTAAGGTATCATGGTTAACTCTTGTAACTCAAAGTATTAGGAGCCTTACTCCCTGGAGTCGACCATGATTTATGAAAGAAAATTAATAATTTATGTTCTTCAAATACACATTTCTTTTTAAATCCCTGTTCCAAGAAGCATGATGTTCTACTGCCTAAGATGTATACATTTTTTCTGAATGACCCTTTGTTTTTTATAAAAATTAAGAAGTAAAATGTGTATTTTCAAAAAGGTGCATGGTAAGCACTCACAGACCTTTACTATCCCCCCATCCCAGGCCATTTTGTAGTTGGACACCGGTGTCATTGTCTGAGTCATCTTTGCAGTTTGGGAATGCTAGGGAGCTGTCTACTGCTTTTGCCATCTGTGATGGCCCTCAGAGCCATTGCATTGAAAATAAACGTCAGGAAACACAAGGTGTTGAAAAGACATTAATGTGAATGCTCTATATGTTACAATTATAATTTCTTAAATCAAAATATGTGGATTTTAACTGACCACAAAACTTGAAGATGAGCTTTAAGGGTTCTATAGTTGAAGAAATGTTATTCCTCATCCACCAGGAGGCTTTTCTTCCCGATTTGCCTCATTCTTGCCATAGACTCTGGTTTTCCATGTATTTTCTGTGTACAGCTTATCTTAAGTATTCTTCCCTCCTTTCACTATCTTGCCAACAAACATCAGGTCCACCTGTATTTACCGAGCACCTACCATGCGTGCGATTCAGTGCTAAGAATTACAGTCTTAGTGGGGGCAGGGTAGGTACATTTTGTTAATATTGCTTCATTTCAGTTTTACTCAACGGACCAAATCTCTTTGTGCAGTTCTAGATCAAGTGTTAAATTAAGCAATACTGCAGAGATAGTGTATGTAATCCAGAAATTTCTTGATTAAGAATCGTACTGCTCTGTTTTGGATTATGAAATGATCGCTGCTAGAATGCAGAAGTCATTTTATCATACTCATCTTTATTTTTGAGCTCGGTACATCAGTTTTCCTCCTTCTTACCAACACATTTGATTTTTAGTTCATAAACTCCATCTCATTTCCGTTAGTAGGAAATGATAGACATTCTCAAGCTCATCCATTTATTTATATTAATGCAGTTTTCTTTGGAAACTAGAAAGCAAATTAATTGTCATAGGGCTTCAGCTTTCCTGAATCACTTTTAGCATGTGTCTCCTCTAAATTCTAAACACGACTGTTACTGATCTCACCCTCCTGGTATCTATCCAACTCTAAAAATTTTTGCTCTTCTCTGTACAGCTGGTACATGGCGTGTGTGTGTGTGTGTGTGTGTGTGTGTTGCTCTCTTGAGGATAACAGAAAGTAAAAGAAAGGAGGAAAAAAAATAGTGAGTCATCTCTGAGCAAAAGGGAAAATCATAATGATATTACGGCCCTCATTGTGAGTTCATCAGTAATGTTAGATAGATCCAAGGTTAAGGTCAACCCTCATCATTGACTGCCAGGTTGCTAGAGCTCTTTGGAAGTAAGATACCCAGCCTCAGTTCTTACAAGTACACCTTAGTCATTTTTCCATAGCAGTCATTTTTCTGTGTCTGTTTTCTTTTCTTTAGAATAACAGCTTTGTTGTTGCCTCCTTTGTTAATCTTCTTGTGCCCTTGTAAAAAAAATGTGCTTTGTGAGCTAATCTGTATTATTATGTGCTAAGTTTTTAGACAATCTTGAAGTCAGTGGTTCAATCTAGGCCGGATTATATTTTATCCAAGTCATCAGAATATGTATCAAAACACACATATCTATCTCCACCCACCTTTAACACTCCTGCATCTCAGAGGGAATGGAGTTATTTCTGTGTGCTCATGCATTGCATATGTGTGTAGTTCACATGCTACGACCACCCCATCTAAATCTAGATATGCACTTTGTGCTCGCTTACAACCCAGAGGTGCTCAGGCCACGAGGATGGCAGGATGTCTGTTAGATTGCCGTGCACCACGGTGGAATCCTCTTGGAACTTCACCCACGTGGCCAGCCTCCAGCTCTCCCTCGGTGTGCCTGCTTTTGTTCTTGCCCTGAAACCTTCAGGAGCAACATGAAAACCAACACTGTACTGTGTTGTAAATGAGTAAGGGTAGGAGAGGCATGCGTGTCTGAAGCCTGTAAAAGACAGAAAGACTTGGCTCTCCCTGGCAGGAGTTCCTGTAAGAGTTCATCCTGTCCTGCTGCAGCTAGCTCAGTGTGCAGGGAAGGAGAGAGCTCTTTGAGCTTGCCATCCTGGAGTAAAGCACCCCTGGTTTGTTCATGTGGAACTAGTGCTGGCTTACAGGGCTTCCACTTCTGGCACTGCCTGGAGATCATTGGGCGACCTTGAGCACACCTTTCAACTATCCTGGCTCTCAGTTCCCTGCACAAGATGTTCCATAGGGCCCTTTTTAGCTCTCAAATTCTGTTATCATTTTGTTTATTCAGGAACTGGTGAAGGTACTTTTTTTATCATCTTTAGATTTTTCTCTAACCCTCCCACGTAGTATTTGCAGGTGTGTTACTTATTCTGAACAATATTTTTGCGGGTAGTTGAAATGCATTAAGAGATGGAAACAATTCCAGTACATAGGGTTTGACTAGCACGCTCTCTTGGGGCTTTGGGAAAGCATAACCTTTAGGAGAATGTCAGTTTTTACTGTATCAAGAGTAAAAATGAGAGAGAATTGGTGCTCTTGGTGGATCATGGAGGATCTTGAATGTCGTGCTCGTGGTTTGGTTTAATCGAGAGAATGTGGGACCCAGTGAACGTTTTGAGGAGAGGTGTAGGACGATCCAAAAAGGACTCATCAGTTTCCTCCGTGTATGGTTTTTTTGAGTGCCTGCCACAATGTGCCAGGCCTCATAATTCCAGGATAAAATTACCCTACTATTGAGTGACTAGCAATCTAGTGGAAGAACGAATACTGTGACAGAGAAGTTTTGGGTGACGTCTACATGTATGTATCATGGTGAAAGCCAAAGGAAAAAGGATAATAAAGCATTCATTTCACGCTTTCCAGGTGCCAGGTAAAATTAAGAGAGATTATACATCTTTTTGTGTATACTGAGTTCTGGGAGCCCAGGCACAAAGCTTGGTAGACCAGCATTAAAAGAGTACGCAAGTAAAAAGGAGCTAAGACTATTGAGAAGATACTGTCAGAACAATAGAGGAAGAAGGAAAATTAGCATACTAGCCTAGGAAGTAAGAAAATTTAAAGAAAGAACCTGCTCAAGAGTGTTAAAGACTATAAAGAACTGGAATAGGATGAGAACCGGCAATATATCATCCTGCTCTTAACAAGATTAACGTTGTCAGCATATTGTGGTTGGATTAGGGAGCAAAGACAGCCAGGGGGATTGCTTAGAGATCATTTCGGTACTTTCGACATTAGTAATGATGACCTGGGCAGGACAGTGGCAGTGAGCAAAGTGAGGAAATTATATTTTATTCAGCATATTCAAAAAGCGTAACTGCCAAAGATTGCTAGCTGAATAGGAAACATGGGGAAACTGGGAGAGTTGAGCCAAATATCACCCATGAGATTTAAAAACAAAACAAAATGGTGGCATTTATCCTGTACAAACCACAGCAGATCTGTTGCCATTGAGTTGAATCTGATTCATAGTGACCCTAGAGTAGAATTTCCCCCTAGGACTTTGTAAACGGAAGTCCCTATACAACTAGATTGCTGCAGAACACTTTGTTCTATTAACCTGGCATTCCATGGTGCTCACCTTCCCAACATGATTGCTGAAGGCAAAGTTGGTGCATAAGCAAATGTGAAGAAAGCTGATGGTGCCCAGCTATCAAAAGATAATAGCGTCTGGGGTCTTAAAGGCTTGAAGATAAACAAGTGGCCATCTAGCTGAGAAACAACAAAGCCCACTTGGAAGAAGCACACCAGCCTGTGTGATCACAAGGTGTCAATGGGATCAGGTACCAGGCATCAAAGAACACAAAATCATATTTTGAATGAGGGGGAGTGCAGAGTGGGGACCCAACGCTGATCTACAGGCAATTGGACATTCCCTTACAGAAGGGTCTCGGGGAGGAGACGAGCCAGTCAGGGTGCAGTGTAACGCTGATGAAACACAACTTTCCTTCCTCTAGTTCTTTAATGCTGTGTACCCGCTGCCTCCACCCCCCTCCACTATCATGATCCCAATTCTACCTACAAATCTTGCTAGACCAGAGGCTGTATACTGGTACAGATAAGCTCTGGAAACACAGGGAATCCAGGACAGATAAACCCCTCAGGACCGATAATGAGAGTAGCAAGACCAGGAGGGGAAGGGGAAGGGGAAAGTGGGGGAGAGCAAGGGGGGAACCGATCACAATGACCTACCAATAACCCCCTCCCTGGGGGACAGACAGCAGAAAAGTGGGGAAAGGGAGACATCGGACAGTGTAAGACATGAAAAATAATAATAATAATATATAAATTATCAAGGCTTCATGAGGGAGGGAGTATAAGAAAATGAGCTGATACCAAGGGCTCAAGTAGAAAGGAAATGCTTTGAAAATGATGATGGCAACATCTGTACAAATGTGCTTGATACAATGGATGGATGGATGGATTGTGATAAGAGTGTACGAGTCCCCAATAAAATGATTTTTTTAAAGAAAGAGATTGCTGCATATTTTTTCTTCCCAGGCAGTGTCTGGTAGGTTTGGGCCTATGACATTTCATTGAACAATCAAGCACTTAACCGCTATGCTATCAGGGTTCCTAATTTTCTGTCAAGTCAGTCCCAACTCTCAGTGGTCTGTGTACTGTGAGAAGAATGAACAGACCTGTCTTGGGAGACGTTCAGCCACAATTCTCCTTAGAAGCAAAGGTGGTGAGATTTCATCTGTTGTACCTTTGGACATACAGGGCCTCATTCCTGGAGAAGGATGCCATCCTTGGTAGAACAGAGGGTCCACAGACAGAAGGAAGACCCTCTGTGAGCTCAGACACAGCCACACTGTGATGTTATCTCATGGCAGAGCAGCATTTTGTTCTATTGTACACAGGGCTGCTGTACGTTGATGCGGATATGATGGCACCTTAACAACTTAGCAGCCACCTCAGGGAGTAAAAGATGCATCGCAGAGACTTATTTTAATAGCTGCTGATCTTGAGTTATTATCATGTAGTAGGCACCGTGCTAAGACATGCTGTTTAGTTCTGTCATATAGTTATTATTAACACAATTTGATAGAAATTGCCTAAGGACTCTCATCTACTCAGTGACAGTCTGTCTGACTCTAAAATCATGCATTTAACTTACTTTCTATAAGAAGGATCTAGAAAGAGAGAAAACATTGACATAATATAGTACTACCTATGCGTTGTACAAGGCACACAAAAAATTCAAAAGTTGGAACAAATATTTATGACTTGTAGGATTCAAAACAGAGCTTTCCAGAACAGGAGCCATTTGAGTTAGGCTTTGAAGCATAAGTCAAATGAATATTTCTGATAGTTCTTCAGTGTAATGGGCTATGGAAATATTAACATGAGAATAAATAGAGCTGGTTGTACCAAATTGGCATCAAACAAAAACAAGAGCTTTAAGTTACCAATTATACGCAGAGTTGGATTTTGTTGTTGTTTTTGTTTCCTGCACAGTGGGAGTACTTATACTGGAGCAGTGTAGGCCAAGGCTAGAAACAAAGGACTTGAGTACTCCCTGGGGAGAGGTTGAGCCTCGGTCAGCAGACACTGAGCACCACGGAAGAGCTGGGAGCAGAAGATGGCATGTGTTTATGTATACAACTCATGTTTTTTCATCGACATAGTATTGAGTTGTCTGAGCAGAAAGTTGGGACTTTGTGCCAGAACTTCATTTGATACTTTGTCATAGATTACCATATGCATTTAAGCATTTGATTATTTAAAATTGAAATCAATTCTTGAATGACAACACTGCCAGACCCTGCTTTGCTGCACCAAATCTGACAAATCTGTGATGTACTCTCGGCTTTACCCAGTTTCTAGACAGCGAGGAGGCAAGGAGAGAAAGGGCACCTCCGACGAACGAACGAATGGGGATTGTTCCAAGTCTATCATGTCCTTCTGATTAGAGGCTGAATGCACATCAGCACATGGAAAAGTAGCACTTATTACTCACAGCAAGAAACCGAAATTGTAAAACAGATGGGCAGTCCCTCTGCCTCTCAGAAATTATCCAAACAGAGAAGACCACTTGCCCATGCAGATTCCCCCAAACTTTAAACTATCCTGGTGAATATCGATTCTTCCTTGTCTGCCTCCACCTGGCATCGTGGCCGAGAGAAACAATGGGATCTTGCCTACTGCCGTTTCCCCACTGGCCAGGGAGGTCCACTTAGGTGGGCTGTAAGCTTAATGCCACACATGTCTTACTAGCGCTGTTCTAGAGACAAAACTTCCTCTCTGGACTATTTTATATCCTCCAGCCTATGTGGTTAATTATATCACTTCAACCCCACTAACAAACACCTTACAGCATCATGCCCTTTGACTTCTGGGGCTGGAGCTATGGGAGAAGTTATTCCAGAATTGTTTCTTTCACACCATGGCAGCAAACAGTAGGCCTCAATGGGGATGGTCACCTGACTTGTCTGAATGACTGCCTCACAGTTTTCATCCTGGATAGATAGCATAGGCTACCAATGTCAAAATTAACTACCAAAGCTAGGGTCCAGAAAGTTAACAAAAAGCCTCTGGCCTGTTGATGGAAAAGTTACAGCACTTGTGTACTGCGCATAGGTACATTGCCTCCAGGGAAGGCTTGCACTCACTCAAATGTGTTTTCTTTATAGTCATTGCCCTAATGAGTATGTATAAGGAAGCAGATCAGAGCAGGTGGTCTGTTAAAAACCAGTCCCCTGGCAGCACTGAGAGAAGTGACAGTAAAGAAAGTGTATAGGAAAATTATTAACCAAACAAACCCCACAGAAATCTCAGTGGACCCAAAGGGCACCACTCTGGTACAGTAGGAGTGCTTATGTTTGCCTTCAGACGTTAAAGAAAAGTCATAATCTGTCTTTAGGGGAGTCCTCCCCAAACAGTGTGACTTCTAAGGCTTCTAACTTATGAACGATAGCTTGAGACCCAAGTTTGTAAGCAACTCCTACTTTTCTAGATATTACAGCTCGGTCTTTACCGATTCCTTTTTCTCTTGCTTTATCTTGCGATGTGGGTTTAAGCTCTTGTTTGCCTCATCTCATTTAATATCTCATAACATGGGACTCTCTGCTTTTCAGAGCAGCACTTGGAAATGACTTGTAGTGATACTTCTGTTTTCCAGATAGAGAAATCCAACCCAGAAAGTTTAGGTAAGACACCCCAGATACAAGGAACATTGTTTGTATGGCTAGATGATTGAAGATGTGTTTGTGGGACCACGAGTGGTCCTGTGCAGACACAGTGAAAGAAATATTTCATAAAACTTTAGTAGATGTTAGGATGTACTCAAGATTTTCCCCGCCCTTCACTACAAGCAGTATAGTTTCAGCTCACTCAATGATTTCATGACTCATCGATGAGTTAAGATGTCCAATTTAATAAACATGGCTAAAGTGGTTTGAAGGTCATGCCAGCGATGGAACCCGCAGGGAGAGAGCAGATGCAGAATTGCAGGAAATCTCCACAGCTGCAGGAGGAACTTACTGTTGAAAGCCCTGTGCTTGCTTTCTAAACTATAGCCCTTGTATGTCTTAGACAAGGTTTTTGGTTAGGTTGTAAAATTTCAGCCCATTAACCCAGCAAAGCCAAGGTATAACATTGCCATGGCCTATGATAGTTTTCATCACTCATTTTTCTCTTTGTAGGGAATCGAATTGAGAAAGCATTTTGCTCATTGTTTAATGTCTAAATCTGAAAATACTGTTATTTAAACTTCAGAAGCATGCCATTTGGAATAAGACATGTCAGCAGGCCTTTATTCAAATGTGAAATGTTACAGATCCTATAATCATTCCAATGGGCATAGATTATTCTGCACTTTTGTTGACAAGCGTTTATTAACATAGGAAAAAAATTAGCCTGGCCAAAGTCCACAAAAGTATAATTCTTGTCCCCAGTTTTACTTTGAACAACTTGCAGTTCATTACTATTAGTCAGAAACTACATCTTTAAAAGTCTGTTTTGCCCTTTTCTGATTTTTGTGTAATTTTGCCGAAAGAAATGTTTTGTTTCTTACCAAGAAAAACTTATGATATCAATACTCAGAAAAACAAAAACTAACTGCTATTGAGTTGATTATGATTCATGGGGACCCTGTAGGACATAGAACTGCTTGTGTGGGTTTTCTGAGACTGTTTACAGGAGTAGAAAACTACGTCTTTCTCCCTTAGAGCAGCTGGTGATTTCGAACATCTGATCTTGGGGATGGCAGCCCAACTTGTAACCACTATGCCACAAAGGTTCCCATAGATATCTAATGGAAAATTGTCTTAATTTTTAAAAAAGATGGTTACTGATATTTTGGCAGTGGAAACATCTAGCTATGTCAAACCTTTATGGTAAAATGTGTTTTACTGATGGGGAGAAAGTGGAAATTAAGAAAAAAAATTATTATTTTTCACCATTTACCAGAGTCATTTTCAATTTCTTCCGTTCTCATCACACTTAATTAGTCACCAAGTTCTTGTAGTTTTATTTCTAAAATCTTTCTCAAGTTAATATATCGAGTCCAGACCTCTTCTCAGAACTCTAGACCCATTGCCAACTGGCTCTGGTTATTCGCTCTCATTTGGAATCTCAAACTTCACATATCCAAATCCAAACTTCATAGTTTTGTCTCCCACTCTTTCTCACCCCCAGAAGTGATAGCTTCATCCTTCCAATTGTTCAGGGAGAAACAGCTGTCCTTGATTTTTCTCCTCATATTCCACCACAATCCATTAATAAATCCCGTTGACTTTACTTTAAAAATCAGTCTTGGATAACTGGTGCTATCTTAATAAAGTCTGGAATTTGGGTAACGGTAATATACCAATGCAGGTTTCTTTGCTGTGACAAGTATTGCATACTATGTTAAAAACAGAAACCAGGGGAGGAGTATAAAGGAACTCTGTGGTATCTTATGTAAAAAAAGAAAAAGAAAAAAGCGAGCAATAGAAAACAACTGAACAATAGAAAACAACACTTTTACTATTCTGATTTTGACCCTTGTGAATACCATTTCTACCAGGAATTATTAATTGTTAATGACCCCTAACTAGTTTCCCTTGTACCCCCTCTCCCTCCCTCAAGTTTAATCTCTAGTCTGAATTGTATACTATATTACTCAATAGTAGCCAGAATGGTCCTTTAAAGGTAAGTTATGTTTTATCCTTCTGTTCAGAACCTCATCATCCAAGGATTCCCCCATTTTAAAATAAGAGTTACCAAGTCTTAGGTACGTTCTCTAGCTCACAGTTCTGGATCAGCTCTATCTCTGACTGTTGTGCCAGTCACTTGTGTGATTCCAGTCTCTCCTAGTTGTTCCTTAAATATGTTGTGTTAGGTGTCATCTCATCCATTCCACCTCAATTGAGGGACTTCAAAAAGTGAGTGGAAAAGTTCCATTGGCCTAACTTTATTTGTCCACCCACTTGTTGAAGCCCCTTCACAGCCATGCTGTGCACAATAGCACAAAACGCTGCCTGGTCCGGTGCCATGCTCAGTGGTTGCTATATGTAAGCTTATTGCTGCAGATTTGGGCCTTTACTCTTTGTGTCCTAAATAGCTGGTTGGTTTGTTTTCCTCAAGGGGAACTCTCTTCACGTTTTTGCTATAATGTCACATTACTGGGGAGGCATTTGCTGACCACCTGATACAAAAAATAGCCACCCGCTCTCACCTGGCACGCCTGCACCATTTCGTCTATTGTATTTACCTCTTTCAGACAGTAGATGGAGTCTTATTAGCTTGTTCTTGATCATCTCACTGCCAGGAGAAGGTGACCTGCATGACAGGACTGTCTGTTTTCTTCATCACTGTATCACCACTGGCAAGATTGGTACTCAGTAACAGTGGACACCCAGTATTCATTAAATATCAAACCATTTACTAGCATTTACTATGAAGTTTTCAAGACAGTGCTACAGAAGAATTAGAACATGTGATTTATTGGGAAAGCCCAATAACGTTATAAATGTTTCAGAGCCATTTCAGGTGAAGAACAGTAAAACATAATCATGGAAAGCAGTGTTACTGGACCCGATTAGGAATTCTTCAATATGGACAATGTCCAACTGTACTCTTAAATCCCTAAAGTTCACTTGTAAGCTGGATTCTGGTTGTTCATAGAAATGATGTTATTCATGGCTAAGATGTTATGCAATGGCCGAGTTCCATTATTACCAGGGGGACCATGCAAATGGGCCATTTTAGAGAGTGAAAGGGGTGCAGATAAGATCATCCTAGGTAACAGATGTAAATCGGTGCTGCGTAAAACCCAGGCCAAATGGTCACCCAAAGTACATTAAAGGTGCACCTTCCCCTCAAGGTAAGGGCATCCTGAGCCTTACTGGTGTGTGGGACTCTGGAACACAAGAATCCTTGCTCTTAGAAAATACTAAGGTAAATCTTTGAAAAAAATCGACTAGACGCCTAGTTGATACTCACAAAGGTTTATTCCAAACAAAATATATTTGAATCTCTCTCTCTCTTAAGTGGATGGCTGTAGGTAACGTTCTCTCACATTTCTTAGTCTAGTTAAGGTGTCTTCAATCTTCATGGAAGATTGTCTTAGGACACACAGGATGATCACAAGGGTTTATTAGGAAGAAGCTTTCAGAGAGTTGAAAACTGAGTTGGTGAGAAAAATCCAGGGGAATTGCCCAAGGAAAGCCTTTCCGTGATGACATGGAAATAAATTGCACCTTCTGTCCTTAGTCATTCTTCGAGGGCGGCAAGGGCTGTCCCATCAAAATGTTGTTAGGAAACCCCATCTAGCTTCTCTCTTCAAACTTCTTTGTTCTCCGAACTCAGAATGTTTGAGCAACACTGTTTGAACCCTTCGGGGATGACAAAGCTGCCATTGTGATGTGTTGTAGTAGAAGAGCCAAGAACTTTTGAGGGATTTCTTTCCTCCTATAAGTTGGAATTTAAAGTCCCGCTTCGTGACATCCATTTCCTTTGCTTCAGGCGTGCTCGTGCTCGGTTTTCCGCCTTCCTGAGAAAGGATCCTTTCCCTCTACTGTTAATCGAGGTTAGATAAATTTTGGCTTCGCCCTCAGTATCTATCCATCCATGTACTCCCCAGTTCCATCCTCCGCCTCACTGGTCCCACAGGGAAAAAAGAAGAAGGAAACGATTGTGCTTTGACGACAGAGTGACTGATTAGCTCCACTTTGTTTGTAGACCACAGAGCTTCAGCGAAGTATTACGAAATGTAGAAGTTAACACGATCACAGCGATATGGCTGACTAAAATGACCTCATCACATGATTCTGAATTTGCCCTGTAAGCTAGCTACCTTGCAGCTACCTTCATTTTTTCTATTGCATGATGTGTCCTTGAAAACTCATCTTGTCAAATGTTCCTGTGGACACTAAACACTTGGATTATGTTATAGCAACAAAACAAATCACAAATATATAAAAGATTGATGACTAATTGCAATCAAATTCAGCTTGGGTTTACATAATTGATGTTCCATTAAGTAGTTATTTGCACTGAATAGCCTTTAAGATCATTGTGTTCTATTTTAGTGTCTGTAAAACCAGCCATTTCTTCATTATATTGAGCTCTTTCAGAAAAAGCAAATTAGTTATAAGCATAAAATACTTAAGCAAACATTCCTCACTCACTTAAAATTAGCACTTATATAAGTTAGCGTAGGGGGTAGAGGAATGGGGGTGTTAGCTTATAAAAAGTATTTGAGTTGCACAAAACTAGCAATACTTAGAGATCACATTCTCCACAGATTTAGACAGCTTTGGCTTGCAAACAAGCTTGTTTTGACAGCAAAAATATGAGTCCATTTTGGTTCAATGTCCTACCTTCTTAACTGACTTGCATTATTTCTGGCACAGCTACCATTCTGACTCTTTTAGCAAAACCGGATTGTGGTATTTCGTGGTGGCTGGTGTGTTGTGTCTTTTGTGTGTGTTTTAACTCTAAAAAATTTCAGAGTTTCACTTTAGCAGTGTTTTTCTGTACAAATACAAGTATGCTATTTTTCTACTAGTATGGATGCTGATCTCACTTCTGAAACCTGTCATCTGTTTCCTATCTCGATCGTACTTGTATTTACATCCTCTCATGCACCCATGCACCCAGGCATTCTTCCATTCATTTGCTGAATCTCCTATCCCCTTACTGTAGCAGCGGTTCTCAACCTGGGGGTTGCCACCCCTTTGGGGGTTGAACGAACCTTTCACAGTGGTTGCCTGATTCATAACAGTAGCAAAATTCCGGTTATGAAGTAGCAACAAAAGTAATGTTATGGTTGTTGGTCACCACGAGCGGCATTAGGAAGGTTGAGAACCACTGCTACAGAGACTTCTAAAAAGTTGAAACTGCCCTCTTTAAATATAGCTACATTGCAGTTTGAAATTAGAAGCCACAGCCCAGCATGAGCTTAGTGAGTAGATATTTGTAGAGTAAACATTGTAAGTATAACTCATAGTTAAATCATCCTGAGTACTTTCCGCAGTTTTGAATTACTCTCTCAGGAGTCAATAGAAGGTTACCCTGAGATTGTGCGGTCTCATATTTCGTTAACATAATTACTGTGATACTTAAGTTTGGGCTAAGTGGCCATTATTTCACGCTGTAAAATTGAGCCATTGAGTGTTGCTCATCTAAGTAGGTAGACAAGGATATCTTAACTTTCTGAAAGTCAGATTTGAGGAAAGTTTGATACCTTATCCCTGAATAGCACACTTATTTATCAGATGTGAGCATGTTGTTTTCACTCTGAGTTCCCCTGGGAAAAACTTATAATCTCCTCTTTGTTGTCACCTTTAGATCTCTAGACTTGTCATACCCGAAGATGTGACCCCACCGTTCCATTGATATGAAAGGAGGGCTTTGCCTGCTCCAGCTACCTTGTCTTTTATGACTTTGTTCTGGGTGTTCCAACCAGGAAGCCTTTTATCACCTCAGACAACCTCATTTCTAGACTTAATTCTTTTGTGGTCTGAATCCTCTGTTTTCCCCTTATAAGGCATCTTGAAATAATTGGATAAGGCCTCTTCACAGCAAGGTAAAATGCTCAAGGAGGGGGACTTAAGTCTGAAGTTTTCTGCTATCGCGGGCTTTCGATCAAAGGATATTGTCTGGCTTGCAAGAAGATCCTTTGAATACTTTGTGCACGATGCAAAACTACCTCGAGAAAGTTTAGGTGTCATTATAATTTTATCACAACACAGTTTGTACAGCACCACCCATGAGTAAATTACTTTATCAATCTCTTACCCTTCTAGGTGTTGGGTGAAATTGGATCAGACACCACGTGAGCTGTTTTGAATTAACCCCAAAGGATCTACTTGTTAGGCGGTTTAGCCAACCAAAGGGGGTCTGCTTGCGTGGTCTCCTGAAGGTAGAAACCGGTTTAATCAGGAAGTTGGCTAAGGGTCAGAAGGGTTATTGCTTTAGCTGATAATATTGCATTTTCCTTATAGCAGCAGCAAAGAAAACAAAACACAAAAAATACAACCACAGTGCCTTAACAGCCATAGGAAATCCAGCAAAATCAATGATCTAGATTATGAAAAATAGGACAAAAATTCTATATATGATGTTTTAAAATTGCCTAGACAACTAGAACTATTGAGAATTGGAATGAGCTCCCTCTTGAGGGAACGGGTTTCCACTACTTCCAGGTACCATTCTCATTGAAGCAGGTAACCTCCTGGGTAATGCTTGCCCTTGGAAGACGTTTGGATGAGACAGCCTCTCAGGTTCCTCAAGACCCTTGTTGGCCACAATCCCAAATGAACTACCACATTAGGTTTTCTAGGATGTGGTCTTTACCATGGGCTGCTAAAACGACAAACCAATCTGTCTTGACCAGAGTGCTCCTTAGAAGCAAGGATGGCAAGCCTTCATCTTACAAACTTTGGGCATATTGCCAGGAGAAGGACATCATGATTGGTCAAGTAGAGGGCAGCGAAAAAGAGGAAGGCCCTCGATGAGGTGAATGGGCACAGTGGCTGAAACAGGCTCACGCACAGTGACAATTGCATGGATGGTGCAGGGCTGTGCAGTGTTTTGTTCCGTTGTGCATAGGGTTGCTCTGGGTCGGAACCAACTTAATGATACCTAACAGCATTCTTTACAAGAGGAGGCCTGGTTATGATTTGGAGGTTAGCAGTTCAAAACCACCAGCTGCTCCACAGGGGAAAGATGATGCAGTTTTCTCTGTCTATAAAGAGTTAGCCGTCTTAGAAACTCCCAGAGGCCGTCGTATCCCCTTCCTGTAGGGTCCTCATGAGTCAGAAATGACTGGGTAGCGTTGAGGTTTGGGTTGTTTGATTTTGTTTTTCCCTGTCAGCCTTTATGAAAGTGGATTGCTAAATCTCTCTCCCAGGAGCCACTCGATGGGGTTTCAGCTTGCACTTGAGAGTTTAAGGGTTTTGCTCCTTTCAGAACTCCCGAAAGTTCATAATTGGGTTCATCCATACTTTCAGAATAATCGAAGGGGCCAAACAGCTTAGTTTAATTGACAACCATCTGGTCGCATGAAAGTTGGCTTTGAGAATGTCAGTTGTTATGGAGTGGTCGTGCCCAGGATGAACCAAGGTTAACTGATAATTGTGAGTCACTGGGTTTTCGTTGGCATATTTTTGGAACTATACTACCAGGCCTTTCTTCCTGATGTGTCTTAATTTGGAAGCCACCTGTGATGTGTTCATCATCACAGTAATGGGAAAGCCTCCACTGGCGTGGTGGTGGTAGCTAGGCTTCAGGACGTTGGCCTGCAGTGCACAAGAGGAAAATGCAGAGCCCCCACTGGAAGGCAAGCGTTTTACCACTAAACCACCACCATCCTCAAATACTCTGAAGCATTCCAGTTACTTAATCTCACGCCTTCAAATGTCTTGCAGTACTTTTGTATGTGTGTGTCCAGGGCTCTCTGGTGGTGTAGCCATGACATACTCAGCTGCCAACCAAAAGGTTAGTGGTTCCAAGCCACCATCAGTGGCGGTGGGGTGGGGGAACCTGACAGTGTGCTCACATAGAGAGCACCGTCTAGGAAGAGCTGTAAGGTTTCTGTGAGCCTACATCAGCTACATCTTAATGCACACAACAAGAATATGCGTGCTCTCAGAAGGGTGCTGTTAGATGCCACTGAGTCTGTTCTGAGACATAGGGAGACTCTGGACAACAGATGAAAACATTGCCTATTCTTGTGTGCCATACTCACAATTACGATTTTGCACCCTCGTTACAGCCACTGTGTAGATCCATCCCTTTAGGATCTTCCTCTCGTTCATTGAACCTCTACCTTAGCTAACATGATGTCTTTGTCCAAAGACTGGTAGTACCTTGATAACATGTTCAAAGTATGTGAGACAAAGTTTCTCCTAACTTGCTTCCAAGGAGCATCATGGCTCCAATTCTTCCACAGATTTGTTTGTTCTTCTGGCACTTTTGATATTGTTCCCCAGCACCATGATTCAAGTGCATCACTTCCCCCTGGATTTTCTCTACCGTCAGCTTTCACCTGCATACTGTGGCATGGGTCAGGCACATCTCAAAATGGCATCCTTGCTCTTTAATTTTTAATTTAAAGATAGCTTGTGTAGTGCATTTACCCAGTGCTGTACATTGTTTGATTTCCTGACTGCTGCTTCCTTAAGCATCGATTGTAGATTCAAGTAAAATGAAATCCATGACAACTTCAATTTTTCCCTCTTGAATCTATAGTCTGTTACCATGTTGTTTTTTCTATGGTGCATTTATGAGGACTTTTGTTTTCTCAACGCTGCGTTGCAATTCACACTAAAGACAACAATCTTTGATTTTCATCAGCAAGTGCTTGAAGTCCTCCTTTCAGCAAGCATGATTGTATCATCTGCATATCACAAGTTGTTAACAAAACCTTCTTCACTCCTGATGAGTTTTTCTCTGACAATTTGCTCAGCATACAGATTAAATAAGCATGGTGAAAAGATACAATACAGGCTTACACCTTTCTTGCTTTTAAACCATTCACCATCATCTTCTGTTTAAAGGACTACTTTGCACTTGAACTTGTACAGGTCAGCACATTTTGACATTTTTTCTTCAGTTCTTTCATCTGTGGTATGCGAAGTGTAGTCTTCCTTGCTGGCTTTCTAACTCTGGGTCATCACCCCTTTCATTATAATGATTTTCTTTAGCTGTTTTTTGAAATTTTCTGTTCACGTCATTTCTTCTATTTCCTTGAGCTATTCCACATTCACTTGAGCTATTCCACACTCACTTGAGCTATTCCACACTCACTTGAGCTATTCCACACTCACTTGAG
>NW_022111321.1:18025566-18027754 GCF_000313985.2 Echinops telfairi
TATTCCACACTCACTTGAGCTATTCCACACTCACTTGAGCTATTCCACACTCACTTGAGGTATTCCACACTCACTTGAGCTATTCTACACTCACTTGAGCTATTCCACATTCAAGAGCAAGTTTCAGAGTCTCTTCTGACTCCACTTGATTTATGATGGAAAACCTCATCCCCCAGAAATCACCCACAAACCTCATCTGCCATGAAGTGGTTGGTGGTTTCGAACTGTTGACCTTGTCAACCTCACCCAGCATGTAACCCAATAGGCTCCCTGAGCTGCTCCTTGTCAGAATAGGCATTCTGAAGATAGTGCTGTCCTTCAGTAGCACAAACCTTTGTGACATCTTATTTAACAAACCAGCCTTCTGGTACATTGAATTTCAGCCAGCCTTGTTTGTTATTGTTGCTGGTATTAAAAGAAAAAACACCTCATTATTATAAATGCCAACGTACTAGAGCCTGAATTAAAGTGTTGGAGTATTTCACTTGAGTTCCTAAAGAGACCTGACTCTGGATTTAGGATACCTCGACTTTGAATTCTTAAGTAGGTTAATTAAACCCTCAGATCTGTTCCCCATGACTGCAGTGAAAACAATAAAACCACCTGTTTCGTAGCTGTGCTGGGATTAAATGAGCCAGTGTGCATAAAGTTCAAATAACGTAAGCAATGGAAGATAGTTGCTGTTGGCATAGGAAGAGGCCTGCACAGTTTTGCTTGTATTGGGAGTGATAGAAAGGCACTTAAAGGCCTTCTGAAGATTTTATTACCGTACCGTGTTCAGCGTTTTAAGTCTTTTCTAAAAGAGAAGAGGCTGTTGACGTCAAATTATGTTGTCTAATTGGCATTCGAATATTTTCTAAAGTTTAGTGCATGTACTTTTAAAATAAATCTTCTTATATCTTAGACCTTTGTATCCACTGAGAACTTAAGGAGTCATGGTTTGAAAGTGCAGCTCCTGGTTGAAACCAGAGGGTCAGTGGGTCACAAGCTTTTAAAAAATTATAGGGAACATCTGATCCCATTTTCCGAACTCTTTGCCACCCTTTTTTCTGTCAGTTTAGAATAAAAGTTTTGGGCTGTCAACTGAAAAGGGTCTTTTAGTGAAAGGTGTTTGTTGTTCCTGTTCTTTTGTTGTTGTTGTTGTTCCTGTTCTTATGCTCACATTAGAATGCCTTTTTGCTGCTGATGTGTTAGGAGCCCAGGTGTAGTATAGTGCCTATAACTTTACGTTCCAATAACCACCCCCGATAAATGACCAGGTGTTCAGGAAAGCTCAGGAAGCAGCTAGAAAAAGGAGCACCTTTATTTCCACTGAAAGTGCACAGCTAGCCCGCCACAGTGGCTAAGATCTGCACATGCTCTCCAGTTCATGAAGCGCGTTTATACAGCACGGCCTTGTTCACCTACATCTGTTTTGCAGTAAAATGGGTATGTATTATTATAGTTGTGTTCGTGGGAACTCGAGAGGGACACGAAGGCGAAGAGAGCAGATGATTGATTTTCAAGAGACACTTAATAGATTTTTCTGCTGATATATTTAACGTCCATAGTTAATCCATAACCTTTTGGACTTTGGACCATGACCCAGAGTGACTGAAATCATGATGTGTGACATGCAATAGGTCATGAAATGCTCAATAAATCCATGACTGTTGTCCTTGCACATGAAGAAGTCAGCCTTGGAGAAGTTAAATCTTAGCAATTTACTGATATTTGACTATTTTCATCTTCAAAAAGCAGAAGTGTCACATGGTTCAAGCAATAATTTACTCAATGGTTATAAACAGTCACATTTGTGATCCATGATTTAATTAATTTCATGTTGATTTTTTGTCATTTAATTCTCAGGGAAGTAATTTCTTCCACTCATTTTCAGGTCAATGAACCTATTTGTTGTCATTGTGTTACACCTGGTAGTTGTTGCTTTCCTTTATCATATTGATAATTCTTGGTCTCTTTGATTAAGGGATTTGTCCAGTGTTGCGGAAGTTATACCAGGTAGATCCTCTAACTCTAAATCTCTCACTTTCCTTCTATACTGTATCAGTGAACAGTATTGGGAAAGGACTTTAAAAAAAATCATTTTATTAGTGGCTCATACAACTCTTATCACAATCCATACATACATCAATTTTGTAAAGCACATTTGTACATTCATTGCCCTCATCATTCTCAAAACATCTGCTCT
>NW_022111321.1:18028412-18038076 GCF_000313985.2 Echinops telfairi
ATGTGGGCTTTGTTGCTTCTGTGAAAGGACTTTTGAACCATGAAATATGAGGCATGGCTACAGAGTAACTGGACATTAAACTTGGATGTGAACATAGGTTAGAAGGGAAAATAACATGAGTTTGTGCCTCACAGACCTAGACATAAGCTCATCTCATTATTTACTAGCTTATATGATTTTGGACAAATTTCTTAATATCTCAGAGCCTAAGTTTTTTCATCTGTAAGAAGAGGGTATTAATATGTATATTTTAGAGATACTGTGGAAAACAAGTTAACATCAATGAACCTCACTTAGAGTGGCTCCTAATAACTTATACAAATGTTAATTCTTTTTCATACTATAATAACTAATCAGATAAAAGAGGCCACACCATTATTATCATTATCATTATTATATATTACTACTGTTGTGGAGGTTCTATCAGAGACTAATTGTGTGGCAGTTTTTATCACCATTTACTAGGGAGATTTTAGTTGGGCGCAATACTATTTCATTGGAAGGTATATCCAAATTAAACTTGAAATGCTCCCTATTGGTACGTTATAAAAATTTTGATTAGCTAATAGTTGGTCCAGATTACTTCCAAGAACTTTCTTTTTTTTTTTTAAATTATTTTATTGGGGGCTCATGCAACGCTTATCACAATCCATACATCCATCCATTGTGTCAAGCACATTTGTACATTTTTTGCCCTCATCATTCTCTAAACATTTGCTTTCTACTTGAGCCCTCAGCTTGAGTATCAAGCTCTTCATTTTCACTCTCCCTTCCTTATGAACCCTTGATAATTTATAAATTACTATTTTGTCATATCTTACACTACCAGACATCTCCCTTCACCCACTTTTCTGTTGTCTGTCCTCCCAGCGAGGAGGCCATATGTAGATCCTTTTAATTGGTGCCCCGCTTCTATCCCACCTTCGCTCCACCCTCATGATAACACCACTCGCCACTGGTCCTGATTCCCTGTGTTTCCAGTTCCTATCTCTACCAGGGTACATCCTGTGGTCTAGCCTGATTTGTGAGGTAGAATTAGGATTATGATAGTGGTGGGGAGGAAGCATTTAAGAACAGTTGTATGTTTGATCATCCAAGAACTTTCTTAGTGCTTACATTCTTTGAAGGTTACTGATCTGCAAAACATCATAAAGGCTAGTTTTTCTTAATGCCTTCATAAGCTATCAAGATATGTTGGAAAGTTCAACATTTGAATATGTTTTCCAAGTTTTCATTTTCTCATTAAAATCTGGAATGGATAGTCTTCTGTATAAAATAAACCTAAAGGGCATGAAGTCCTAGTTAGTTACCTTGCAACTGGTTTAACATATTTAACTTTTTAAAAGAATGTTCAAGAAAAGCTACACCAGCATTTTACACAGCGTCGTTTGATTTTAGTAGTATCTTGAAGACACAACTTCACTTTTAAGAACTTTAAAAAAACACCCCAGAAACACAGAAATGAAAATCTTGAGTTTAAGCCAAAATGTTTTTAGTTTAGTTATGAAGTCACCCACTTGGATATGCCATTCATTCATTCATTCATTCATTCATTCATTTGTTTGTTTTAAATATTTTATTTTAATAAATCATTTCATTTGGGCTCTTGCTCTTACAACAATTGTATCAAGCACATTTGTACATATGTTGCCATCCTTTTCAAAACATTTTCTTTATACTAGAGCCCTTGGTATCAGCTCATTTTTTCCCTCCCTTCCACTCTCATGAACCCTTGATAAATTATTATTATTTTCATATCTTACACTGTTTGCTTTCTCCCTTCAACCATGTTTTCTTTTGTTCCTCTTTCTTCCCCACCTCCCCTCTACCCTCATAGCGTTGCTACTCCCATTGTTGTTCCTGACGGGTCTATGTGTCCTGGATTCCATGCATAGAAAGCTCTTACCTGTACCAGTGTACATACTTTGTTCTAGCCGGATTTGTAAGGTAGAACTGGAGTCATGAGAGGGGGCGGGGGGAGGGCATTAAAAAAAACTAGTAGAATGTTATGCTTCATTATTGCATATGTGCTCCACTACATCCTGGCTGATTTCCCTGGGACCCTTCTGTGAGGGGATGTCCAGTTGTCTACAGATGAGTTTGATGTCTTCTGATGCCTGATAACTGATCCTGTGTGCTTCTTCTATGTGGGCTTTGTTGTTGCCCAGCTAGATGGCTGCTTGTTTATCTTCAAGCTTTTAAGACCACAGAGGCTATATCTTTTAGTAGACAAGCACCATCAGCTTTCTTCACATTTGCTCATGCACCCATTTTGTTTTCAGTGATCTTGTTGGGAAGGTGGGCATCACAGAATGCTAGGTTATTTGAACAAAGTATTCTTCCATTGAGGGAGTTCTTGAGTAGAGGCTCAATGTCCATCTGCTACCTTAATACTTAACACATAAACATATATACATAGACCTATATCCCTACTGTTATATATAAATATACTTACATAAAGACGTGCCTGCATGTATACCTCTATAAATGTCCCCTGCCCCCTAGTTCTTTCCTCTATTTCCTTTTACTTCTCTGCTGCCCCACTATCATGTTCAACCTTCATTCAGCTCACAGTAATTTTTCTTGGCTACATTGCACTTGATCAAACTCCACCAGACATTCTATGCCCTCCTTGCCATTGATTTTAGATCACTTGTTGTTCCTTGTCCCTTGGTTTGTTGGCTCCGCCTTTCTTTCCCCAACCTCTCCTTTTCCCATTGTCTCCCCAGGACTATTGGCCTTAAAGTTTTCTTCTCGGGATTGTTTATCTTGCCTCTTATATAGATAGGGTATTTTTTGTTGTTGTTTTTTTCATAGCCATAGTTCCACATTTGTCTGTTGACCTTTATGACTGTCTTCTGATCGAGGCTACTGAGGTGTGTTGAACCCTGCCCCACCTCAGGGACTTCTTTGCTTTGCTCCCCTTGCTGCTCTGTGGCATTCCCTTTGTGTTTCGCACAGGTGTGTGTGGGGGTGGGTGGGTGGGGTGTGTGTGTCAGACTGGGTACAGTGCCCACACTGTCTCCAGTGTTGTCCCTCGTAGTGCTATGGGTAAGTGAGGGGATACTGTGTCTTGTCGTGAGGCTGGCCCTAGGGCCCTTTGTGTGCATTGGCTCCGCCCCCCCCCACCCCACCAAGCCTTCCCTCATAGTTTGCTCCCTCTCCCCCAGGCTTTATCTTTAGTACTGTCCTCTGTAGTGCATTCTTCTGGGGAGGGGGTCCACATAGCTGGAATTGGACCTGCCCTTAAGTGTTAAGCTTCACATCAGCATTTCATTCATTTACTTTTTTTTAATGTATATAATTTATTCATCCACTCAGCAGATGTTCAGTGAGTCCCTGCATTGTGGTCATTGAGTATTTAATGTTTTAAAATCTAGGGGGGAAAGTTCTTAGATTGAAGCATGATACAAATGTGAATGTAAATACAGTGGTTGCTTTATTTTGATGATTCTTTGAAAACCAACACTGTCTTTTGTTTTTCATTATCTCTATATTACTCTAGTAAAAAGTAATAGTAATATTACTCTAGTAAAAAGTCAAGAAAGTTACATATATTTGTAGTTTTACAAATTTATGTGTCACTCTGGTTAGGACCAACACAGGTGGAATCACATTTTCTATTCTGATCGGATTTTAGAATTTTGTATTAGAATCTCAATTATAGTTGAAGTATTGTGTTTGAGTATAATTGTTGCAAAGAACTTCATTGAGTATAATAGACTCTGTTTATCGAGTTGCTAGCAATAAAAACAATTGGTTATGTGATGGTTAATTCTTTGCAGAAAAATGATAAGTGGCAGATTTTCATCATCTGCAGTTGATATTGAAAAGATTGAGTGACTAAACTCGTATACCTGAGTTGCCAGCCATCACTCAGGGAATCCTGTGGGAGATACTTGAATAGCTCGCTCCTGGACTAGGGGCAGTTTATCGTGATAACAGATTGGACTTTTGCTATGGCTTTCCAAATTTGGGGTAGTCTCTTGAAATGAGACAGGTTAGCCCTAGGAAAATAAGCTTCTCACAGCAAGAAGGGGCAAGCTAACTTTTTCTTTTGCCTTGCTTTTTTTTGGGGGGGGGTGGGGGTTGTTGATTATGCTTTCTTCTTCCTTTCTCCTTTTCCTTTATCTTAGAAGAGATTGAAAGGAAGCTTGTTTTCCCCTCGTTTATTATTTGGAATAATTTCTGAGACAGATTTTGAACCTCCACCTTATTTTGAGTCATATTCGATTGGTATATAGGATAAGAGCATTTTTGTTAGACACAGCCCCATGACGTTCCCACCTCCATATATGGGAAATGGAATGAGTGCTGGATGGAGCCAACATTTTTATTTGTTTGGAAACATCAACTAACTGAAAAGGAAGTAAAATGTCATCTTATTATCTCAGTGAACTTGTCCGTGGCCGGTCGGAGTGTCACGGCATACTTTAGTTGTGGATACGGTGAGGACAGCCCTGGGGACAGCCCGAGCGTCTTCTCGTCTTATCAGAGTGTGATTGTTGCCCGGGTCCCTTCCTGCAGTATGCACTGCTGCCTCCGCTTCCTTCTGCCATGGCACGATATGATTATTGGGAAATCTTTCTCCTTTCTTCCCACAGTAGCCACGGCAGTCTTGGGGCAAGGCTCCAGCTAGAGTTACACTTTGTTTCCTGCGGTGGGGCTGTTTAGTTGACATGTTATCAGGGAGTATCTGTTTTGAAGACTTCTGAGGTTTAACCCAACATGAAATACTGTGAGTAAATGACGTTTCCTTTCTTTGTCATTTAGTTACGAGTTTCAATACAGAGAGTATGGACGTTGCAGACAAACACTTCAACAAATCCAGTCGTAAAATTTACTGGGTCTGTGCTGATCTACAAAGTGTGGATGGCCCCTAAATGGAACCAAAACTCCTTTCTTTGCTTCCATAGAATTCCATGTTCTGTATCAATGAGATTTACGGAGAGAACAGTTTTTTCTACTAGGACTTTTCTCGGATTCGCCTAAACATTGAAATGCATCAATTGTTATGTTCACAGAAAGATAAAGAGAGCGCATTCTGTTTATGTAAACAACATTTAAATTGTAGTTCATTTTAGGTCCTCCTTGAAATTCCTTTCACGGAATCATATTCATGAGTAGTAACTTAATCTACTAGGAGTAATATTGCTCTTCCTGATCATAGACCATGGAATTAAATTTGCAGTAAACTTTAAGATCATTTGGTACCATATGGGCACATGGCATGTCACCTGGCTGCCTGATACAGGGATATGTTGATGTACAAGGGAAAAAGTAAGCATACAGACAATTAAAAACCCCATTACTTTCATAGATTTTCATTATCCAGTTAATGACAATAAAATAGGTAAAATAAGCCCCAACACAAGCACTCTTGCCGTCACTGGATTGACGATAGTCAGGAACAGAATAAGAGCAAGGGCTATTTCTGCACATAATACAAGGGGCCTTCAAAAAGTTCATGGAAAAACTCCATTATCTTTTGGTTCTAATTTTCCACAAACTTTTGAAGACCCCTCCTGATTCATGCTTTAGAAAACAAGCAAACAAAAAGCCATTACATTCTGACGAGGCCATTCTGACATGATTTCGTCCAATTAGCCTTGTCAGAATGTCCTTTATTTCACAATGGCCATATCAAATTGTTCTGTTTATTACACGTTTCAAGACCAGGTTTTTACAGGCGTAATTGCATACCTTTTCAACCCTAAGACATAATGTTCAAGAAATTTGTGGTAGTGATTGAAAGACATTGCCTAATTTGTAGATCTTTCTAAGACTGGCTTTGAAAATCACGCCACTTGACAAAAAAAAAAAAAAGCTTCCTTGGGATTGTGATAGTCTCAATCTTTAGAGAATTTGCTCTCCAGAATGGAAGCCTAAAGTGTAAACAGATTAGCGTATAGCCTGATCAGTGTGGTAGCGAATATATTCTAGCGAAAGTAGCACACAACAAAAGAAACTAGTAACAGTCCCAGATCACACAGAACCAAATGATACTGCTTCAACAGATATTGAAAGTTATGTCAGATTTGCTGTCAAGAGAGGCATTCTGGGCAAAAGAGGTAGCATCACTCGCCCAAGTGACGGGCCAAGTGACGTTTGAGGTAGTTGGGAGATGAGTGGAGGGATCAGTTCTTGGTGGCCTTTGTGTGCATGCCATTGAGTTTGGGTTTTATTTTTCTTTAGGTAAGAGGAATCTTAATGAGTTTTAAGTGGGAAAATGACATTGCCCCTTTTGAAAGGTAGCACTATGCATTTGGCCCAGACTCCAGAAAAAAATGTAGAATTCTCTACTTCTTTAACCATGTGATCAAAGCTGCTATATCCAAGTAATATTTTGAATTATATTTTTAGGGAGAGCTTTTTCTCCCAGACTTTTAAAAGAGTCATTTTAAAATTTGACCTTGAAATTTCCTTATATACGCTAAACGTGTTTTTGCATTATTTAACTCTTCAAACTGACAACTTTTTTTTAGCACTGTTACTCATATTTGTAGATGGATTCTTATCCATCTTGCTTTTTCTGAACTGTCATGTGAATCAGGTGCTTAAATTTTCACTTGATAATTTTGAAACTCCTACTTTCTCAATGTAATGCCATGTATCGTAAGTACAAAATTTTGCACAATCTTTGATTCAACATTTTTATCCTTTAGAAACCCCCCTGATTAATCGTAAAGAGATTAATGTAATGATAGCCCAAAACTTCACGTAAGACAAGGTGGTGGCTTAGGAAGGTCTTTGAATAGAAAAATTGGCTTTGTTAAAGTTTGTCGTATATCAGAGTGGTGTGGCCGAGCGTTAGCTAGATGTCCATTAAAAGAGAATAGACACGATGCTATTATAGTAGTAAGCGCTGGAATTTAAGGTAGAACAATCTGGGAAAATATATCCTATGAAATAAGGTTTAAAGAGATTAAACATGCCCAGTCTCGGGAAGGAAAGTGTTTCAGATGACTTAAAAATTCAAGTAATCAAAAGCCCCTTTCCAGGTGATCACGATGAACTCCATTTTCTTTGCTCACAAGAAGTGTCGGCCTATGTTGTGGCCAAAAGGAATCAGGTAGTTACCGGGAAATGAATTGCCCCAGGAGCTCTGGAGTCTCTGGGATTTTCAAGTGTTTTGAGTCAGGTATCGACACCTTTGGGAAAGGGTTAAGTAGATGACTTCTTGAAGGTCCCTTAAATCCTATGCTTGAATCATATTTTAAAATATTATTTTGTCAGTATTACAGAGTCTAGAGTATGTTCTGAATAAAGTTTCCAGTGCTTAATGGGAAGGAAAAATTGTTCTTGCAGGTTAGGGAGCAGAACTATTTGCTTCAAGTTCTCATTTCTGTTTTGTTAGGCAGGCTAATTTTTCAATGATTAGTTGATATATTCTTAGCATGAGTTATAAACATGTTGGAATTGCCTACAAACAGCATCTTTTAGCATCTGCCTACTAGAATTAAGGGTTGTCTGTGCACATTCATTAGTCTGAACCACAAGGGGATTAGTTGAGCAGCCCAATGCTGCTTTTCACATGTATATGCATGTTGGATGCCTCCTTGCTGTGTGAACCTGGGTTATTTAGAAAAGCAAAAACAGTGAGATGTGAGTGTAATAAAAATATACATATCCATACATATAGACATTCAAGGGGTTAACACACCCCCCCCCCCAAACAAATCAAAAAGCCAGACGTGATGTGAGGGGCATAGTGCATTTGGAGTTCATTCCACCAGGTTAGACTGTTAAAAAGATTGCATGGCAGTGTATGACAAAAAGAGCCTGATTTGGGGGACCGGTTTTGCCACCACGACGGTGCATTTGCTCACACAGCCATCTCAATGTGCCAGTTTTAGGGGCAAAAAGCATCATGCCTCTCTTGCCCCACGCACCTAACTCACCTGCCCTTGCTCCATGTGACTTCTTTTTGTTTCTGTGAATGAAGAGGGACGTGAAAGGCCAGCAATTTGATGACGTAGAAGAGGTGAAGGAAAAAAAACCCAAAACATGAGGGTGGTGCTCTTCAGCCATCTAAACTGCTGAGTTTGAAAAATGTTTCCAAGAATGGAATCTCAGATTTGACAAATGTATTAAAGTGCTATGGAGCATATGTTGAAGGTGAAAAGGTTGCTTCATAAAAAATTTTAAATGCATACCTTTGGGGGGGTATGATTTTTGTTTTATGGGGGGAGGGTGGCAGCAAAGGGCACTCCCGTGTGTGTGTGTGTGTGTGTGTGTGTGTGTGTGTGTGTGTGTGTATGTATGTATGTATGTGTGTACACATGATGCTTGTTTTATTATTTAGGTGCAAATGTACACATAAAAAGAAAGACATTTGTATCAGGAAAGTGAATCACATATAAAGTTTAAAAGCAGGTAAGTCCAGAATGGTTCAAGTCTGTGGGTCAGATGTTAAGCTGGAGGCTTTTCCTAAATCAAATGGCTGCTGGGACCGATAAAGCAGGATCCGGAAGTCAGTCCACAGAATGGTGGAAGCAGAGGCCGATGAATTCAAGGTCAGTGGGCAATATGACAGACCTCTAAGAGCTCCCAGATT
Source organism: Echinops telfairi (assembly GCF_000313985.2). Taxonomy (NCBI): domain Eukaryota; kingdom Metazoa; phylum Chordata; class Mammalia; order Afrosoricida; family Tenrecidae; genus Echinops; species Echinops telfairi. The sequence goes on from NW_022111321.1 coordinate 18,036,970, forward strand.
TGACTGACAATATAGCGTGGGTCATTCGCTCCGTCTAAAGAGAAGACCAGTGGGCCACAAGACAGATACAAGAACCAAAGCCAAAGCTTCTCATTTTGATTGTATCAAGACTGCGAGTTGAGTATGCCATCCACAATAGATTCCATCATGGAGTTAATTACACTATTTGGTTACATCATGGAGACTTACCAGGCCCTTACTGGCAAACCACTGAGAATCTTGGCCAAGCCACATTGGCATAAAACCCAACTATCATGCCTTCCAGTCTTATTTTTCATTGCTCTCTACTCCAGTCTGAGAATTCTGTTACATCCAGTTGTATCGCTGCAAAAGCTTTATGGCTCTCTTACTTAGTGTTGATTTCCAGGTGAGTGTACTAAATCTTGCTTTGGAGATGGCATACGGAGAATATCCTTCTAGAGCAAACCTTTAGAAGTGCTATTAATAAATGATTGAATGATCAGGCATAAAATAATTTATAGGGGGGGAAGTAGGGAGGGGAAAATGAGGAGCTGATACCAAGGGTTCAACTAGAAAGAAAATGTTTTGAGAATGATAATGGCAACAAATGTACAAAAGTGCTTGACACAATGGATGTATGAATGGACTTGTACGAGCCCCCACTAAAATGATAGATAGATAAATAAATGAATATAAACAATATATAAATATAAATAAATAGTACATATATATATTCTGTTTGCTTCCTGGTGGTGTACTGAGCATTGTGGACTAATTGTGAATTGAGAAAGAAGACTAAAAACATTTCATGATTTATAAATCAAGATTAAACCTCCATTTCAATTAAATTATTTCACCTCAAAAATTCTTTGGAAACAGTTTCTTGCTTTTTTGTGTCACCCTTTAGGATGCAGTGTTTACTTAAAATTCACCCCAAGCACTGCCTTAAAAATGAAACCGAACAAAACAACCTCCCGGAGCAGACAGGAGTTTCTTTTTCTTTTTTTCCCCCCTTTTACTCCTCTTTCTTTCTTTTTTTAAACTGGGGGCTCGTATAACTCATCACAATCCATACATACATCCATTGTGTTGAGCACATTTGTACATTTGTTGCCATCATCATTCTCAAAGCATTTGCTTTCTACT
>NW_022111321.1:18038176-18045374 GCF_000313985.2 Echinops telfairi
CATTTGCTTTCTACTCGAGCCCTTGGTATCAGCCCTCATTTTTTCCCCTCCCTCGCCTCTCCCACCTCTGTCATGAACCCTTGATAATTTTTAAATTATTATTTTGTCATATCTTACACTGTCCGACGTCTCCCTTCACCTACTTTTCTGTTGTCCATCCCCCAGGGAGGAAGTTATATGTAGATCCTTGTAATCGGTTTCCCCTTTCTACCCCTCCCTCCCTCCACCCTCCTGGTGTGGACACTCACCACTGGTCCCGAAGGGATCATCTGTCCTGGGTTCCCTGTATGAGCCAGTCAGGGTTCAGTGTAGCAACGATGGAACATACAACTTTCCTCTAGTTCCTAAATACTGCCCCCTATCCCCACCCCACTATTCTACCTTACAAATCTGGCTAGACCAGAGGATGTACACTGGTACAGATAGGAACTGGAAACACAGAAGTTTCTTAAGACCATTTTAAAATTGATCTCATTATCATCTCAGACTGTTTTATCATATGATAACCCACATCTTACACAGATGGACGGTTGAGTAGTCAGAGAATCTGGCTGGAAAAAGGGACAATCATTAACTAAAGAAGGCTTGCATTCGATTTACACTGTCCAGAAACTTAAGACCTCAGAATAATTTCCTGATGACATCCAGAATGTAAGCAAATAATCCTCAATTGTGTAGGTAATAAGGTAATTTGAAACATGCTTTTTAAGTTATTATGGTAGTTAGAAAGTAAAAATTATTGATATTCATTGATAGTTGGGAGATCAGATTTATAACTTTTTTATGCCTCTGGTTTCTATTTCTTTTGTACTTTAGCAAATAACAGACAAATATATTTTGGTAATCTTGCACAAATGTTCTCATGAGAAAGAATTTGGAACGGCAGACTAGAATTAAGACACAGTGCTTTTTTCTTGTTTTGGGTCAGTGACAGAACCTTGAACCAGTGATCTGTTCTTAAACTTTATTTTTTTAATTAAAAGATCGTTTTATTGGTGGCTCTTAACATTCTTATAGCAATCCATACAAGCGTATTTTACATATGTTGCCATCATTCTTTTCTAGACATTTACTTTCTATTGAGCTCTTGGTATCAGCTCCTCTTCTTTCCCTCCCTTCCAACTTTCTTCATTTTTTAAATGCTCCATACACATCTACAATTCTAAGTTCAATAAGGTGTTTCATTCTGCATTTATGCCTCTCTTTTTTTTTCTTAAAAAAAAATCATTTTGTTAGGGCTCATACAACTCATCATAATTCATACATACATCAATTGTGTAAAGCACATTTGTGCATTCATCGCCCTCATCATCCTCAAAACATTTGCTCTCCACTTAAGCCCCTGGCATCAGCCCCTCATCCCCCACCCCCACCCTCATGAACTCTTGATAATTTCCAAATCGTTATTTTGTCATATCTTATACTGCCTGACATCTCCCTTCACCCACTTTTCTGTTGAGATCTTTGTGATCGGTTCACCCTTTCTACTCCACCCTCCCTGCATCACCACTCTCACCACTGGTCCTGAAGGGATCATCCGCCCTGGATTTCCTGCGTTTCCAGTTCCTATCTGTACCAGTGTACATCCTCTGGTCTAGCCAGATTGGGGGGTGGGGTGGGTGGGGGTGGGCAGGAAGCATTTAGGAACTAGAAGAAAGTTGTATGTTTCATCACTTCTACACTGCACCCTGACTGGCTCTTCTCCTCCCCGCGGCCCTACCAATGGGCTTTGGGTCTCCACTCCGCACTCCCCTTCATTCACAGTGATTTGATATTTTGTTCTTTGATGCCTGATACCTGATCCCTTTGATACCTCGTGACCACACAGACTGATATGTTCTTCCATGTGGGCGTTGTTGCTTCTGAGCTAGTTGGCTGCTTGTTTACCTTCAAGCTTTTAAGACCCCAGATGCTATATCTTTTGATAGCCGGGCACCATCAGTTTTCTTCACCACATTTGCTTATGCACCCACTTTGTCTTCAGTGATTGTATTGGGAAGGTAAGCATCATGGAATGCCAGTTTAATAGAACAAAGTATTCTTGCATTGAGGGAGTACTTGAGTGGAGGCCCAGTGTCCATCTGCTACCTTAATACTAAATCTGTACATATATGCACATAGATCTATTTCCCCATCCTCATATATAAATACAGTTACATAGGTACATGCCTGTATTTAGACCTCTATAAATGCCCTTTGTCTCCTAGCTCTGTCCTCTATTTCCTTTTGCTTTCCTCTTGTCCCACTATCATGCTCAGCCTTCATTTGAGTTTCTGTAATTCCTCTTGGTTACATTACCCTTGGCCACGCCCTACCAGTATGCCTCTCTCTTTGCTCTTACCATTTTATGTAATGATTATCATTCAAATTCTTAAACATTGATTCTAAAAGAGAATAGGTAGATGTGTTATATTCATTTTCCCCCCGACATGCGCTCTGCTTAGACCCTGTATGTCCTAGTTTCCATTTAAAGCTTGAGTTGTAGCTTAGCACATTGCTAGTTATATTTCTTTTTAAAATTTATTTATTTTTTGCTAGTTATATTTCAGTTGTGAAGATATCATATAGGTGTTATGGTTCATGAGAGAAGCAATCATAGTTTAGGGCTGTATTTTCTCCATAATTTGAATAATTATAGGATTCATAGGAAAATTCAAACCATCTATGACACAATGGCACTGGATATAGGATACACGCCCCTTCTCTTTGATTCTCAGAACAAATGTCCACTTGGATGGAAATAGGATAGAAGTTATTATGCAGTATGCTAGTTCTTTTGCAGCGTATGCAAGTCACCCATATTTACACGTACTTTGCCGTGAGTGGTGGTGTGTGGAAGAAAGAACCCCACAGAATCAAGAGATCTAGAATGTGACTCTTGTCTCACGGTGGCATTGGGACAGCACTTCCCACCAATGCTTTCACCGCCTCTGTACTTGCAGGAGGTAGCACTAAGTCATCTCTGTTACTCTTCCTGAGCACTTGATCTTTCAGTCTCGATAACAGCATGAGGCAGATTCTGCTGTTATCCCACGCCATTTACCACGTAAAACACCAAAAGTCTGGTGGAGATTAGATATCTAGCCTCAGGCCACCAAAGTAGTATGCCCTAATAGAAATTTCTCCTTTACCCTTGTCAAAACTTTGGGAGAGCACTGGGGTTGTAGTTGGTACATAGGCTTATGTTTCAAATCACAACTATTTTGAGCACTTTCAAGATAAGGAGATGGAATGTTAGGCAACTTGTAATTTCAATTCAGCCAGCCTTGAAAAAGCTCCTCTGGTTCATAGAGGATAGTGTTGACCTGGACAATTAAATAAAGCATACTGGGACCTATCTTAACAATGCTTGAGTAGTAAAATTAGCCCTGTTTTAAAAGGTACAAGAATTCTCTTAAGCCAATATGATCCTCTTTAGGGAAGTTTTATCCTCTTTCAAACAGCGTATGAAATATCATCATTCAGTGAATCGTGTATTCTTGTGCACATCGGTGCTTCATTCTCTGGGTTGTGATATTAGTCCCATTGTGTTATATTCAAATTTTATATGTTGGCCTTACAATGGGAAACTCAGCAAGGCCAGAAAACTTACCATTATTAGTCTCTTATTAAATGATCTCACCCGCAATATGAGAATGATTTATATCAGTGAATATTAAGGATCACTACTTGCCACATGCTATACTATATAACAGCCAGCCTCACATTTTCTTTTCTGTATAAAAATTTTACTTCTGTAGTTCAATAATATATCAATTTTTGACATGTACCTTCATATAAAAATTTCAAATTTCTCTCCATCCTTACTGCAACTTTCTTTTATATTGTATAAATAATGATAGTAATACCATTGTTAATTGAGGTCAGTCATTTATTACCAAAATTATGTTTCAAGAGATTAAGATAGTCTGGTAGTTCTGATTAGTGCAGAGATTGTAGCAAAGGAAAGATCATAGACCTATTTTAATAGAATTGATGATCAAGACACCAAGCACAACACGGTGCTTCTATTCTAGCTGTCTTGTTGTCAGAGAATGCAATATAGTGTTTTCTGATAAACCAACAGTTAGCGACCTGCTGCACAGAATACCAAGTGTTTGCTTCTTTTGTGGACAATAGCTCTGTGGTTTGTAATCAACCATTTGCACCACAAAGAAAGCTATATATAACTGCCTCTTTGGAGCAGTTTGCCAGCCAGTGCTGGGATATCTGAAAAGATCATCTCACCCAGATTTCATCGTTCATAGGAAATGATTCAGAACTCTGAGAAGAGGCAGTTTCATGGAGAGGCCTCTGGTTTAGTAGGAGACCTGCTTTATTGTGAGTATTTATTCACCTTAGACCATCTATCCAAAAAAATAGCTACCAAGAAGAATTGTTCTAGAGCTCTTTTTGCAAGCCTGATCATGGCCCCAGCACATTAGGCTGCATAAGGGTGACCATGGCATTAAACATCTCATTGGGTTGTTTCTTCAGTTGGTGCTTTGCAGAGCAATAGTCTTTCATCTCTAACTTTTTGCTCTTTGAGCCCCACTGGGGAGGGAATTGTCTTCCCACATTTTCCTGTAAGGTGTTCTTGTGGGTGATAGTGCACGCACTACCTGCCAGTCTCCTGCACACAGAAACATTAACCCATATGTGTTTGAGGTTTGGGAGTTGTCTGATTGGTACTGAGTTATAAAATAGAATATGAAGCTTGTTTTGAAAGCAGTGTCATACGTGGTCATTACCAAAATGGCTGTGCTTTGAAGTCATACTGATTCTGTAACTGATTACTGTAGTTGGGAGAGTTCAGGTCGGTTGGTATCAGAAGCCCACCCTAATAACTTTTCTTTGGCTGCCTCCCTGTTAGGAAAGAAAGACCCGCTTCTTGTGAGTGCTAATCGGTATTTAGTGATTACTGGGTGCTTGCTTTTTTCATCGCATGTATTTTGGACATGAAAGGAGAAACCAGGCCCTGGAGAAGGACATCCTGCCAGTAAATTGGAGCCTGTGAAAAACAGGAAGGCCCTTGGCAAGATGGATTGACGCAGTGGCTGCAACAAATGGCTCAAATATAAGAACAGTTGTACACGATCCGGCAGTGTTCTGTTCTGTTGTACACAGAAGGTCGCTATAAGTCAGAACTGACTTGAAGGCACCTAACATCACCACCACCTTTTGCCACATATCTTGTACATACTTATAATCCGTGGCAGTGCCTGGTCTTGACTGGAAGATTGAGAAGCTGAAAACACCAAGGGTTAATTCTGCCACTAACTTGTGTGATCTGAGAAATAGACTTACTATGTCACTCGAGTATAAGCCTGCCCAAGTATCAGCCCAGGCACCGAATTTTTCCACAGAGACGGCATTAAAAATGTGCCGAAAACTCGGCTTATACACGGGTATGTACAGTTTATTCCCTAGATCGACATGGTTTTCTTTCTTGTGTGCTTATTTATAATGTTACATAAGAGTATTAGCTAAATTATTTTTAAGATATCTCACATTTCTTATGCTGATGGGTAGTAGTTCCAATCTTGGCCTTTGCCCTATCTGTGATGATGACCTGTGATGTCAAAGAATTAGGATAAAAATAGAAAGTTTTCTTTTCAATGGAAAGTTTTTATTGTGTTTTTTGTTTAGGAGAGCATTTTTTCTTTTTGTAACCATCTCTATGACAACAACATTGTAGTACAGCGCATACTAGGGATATTGTTATGATACTAATGAGCTAGTGTCGATAATGCGTTGTAAGGAGCCCTAGTGGCATAGTGGTTACAAGTTGGGCTGCGATCCACACGGTTGGCAGTTCAATAGCAGCTCCTCGGGAGAAGGATGGGGCTTTCTATTCCCATAAAGAGTCCAGTCTTGGAAACTCACAGGGCAGTTCTCCCCTGCCATGTAGCGTCACTGAGTTGGCATGGACTCGATGGCAATGAATTTGGTTTTTGACCGCATCTGAAATACTAAGAAAATTTAGAGTATATCCATGTCATATGAACCTAAAAATATTCCAGCAATTTTAGTAATATTACCGCTGCTCCGGTGGTATATGGCAATTAATTTAAATAATGAGATTCTCACAAATGGAAGGTCATGCCATGTGCTCAAGTCTTAAATATTTTATTTACTAGTAAGCAAACCACTCTGCAAAGAATTAGTTTTTTTTTCATGTAAAATTCGAAACCTTTAATGTTCAAATGCTAACAGTGGTGCTAACAGTAAGCTTGTTAAAAAGAAAGCAACATTGAAACAACATGGGAAGAGCATGTATACGAGCCTTTGGTTAATCTCATCAGCAGGTAGTCGGTGAATACATTTTTTTCTACCCTTTCGTGTAGCTTTACTGGAAATGATAGCAAAATAGAAACAGTGAGTTAATACATGGAAGATAGAATATCAAATGCCAAACTAAATTTATTTTTGCTAAAGGGCAGTGGTTCAGCTATAAGAAAGAAGGAAGAACACTGTCTATATTGTTCACTCATGGGGAAAACCCTGAGATGACCCATTGTGGATCACAGTCCTCTTATACAGATACTGAAAACAATTTTATTGACATAACTTGTACGCTTGAACTAAATATTACCCTTGAATATTTGCTTTGTATTTCAAAGCACAAATTCTGACAAATTCAGGTTAAGTAAAGAAGCTAATTCTTGGCATAAAATAGTGACTGCTCTTACCAGCTTTGTGTACATAGGTTCTAATATTTTACTGCTTTAGTTCATTTAGCACTTCAATCACATTGGGACAACAAATACACTTAAAATCTCAAAGGCCTGTTGTTTCTATTAACAAGGACAAGGCAGGCTTACTGAAAATAGCCCTTTTCCCTTTGCCCTCTAGTTTTACACTTTTTAATAACAAAAAGTTGACAAGCTCAAATCAGACAGTAAAGCACTGACTTTTTAAAGAGAGCTCTCGAGATGACAGCTTTCAGTCTGTGAAAGTCATACTGTAAGGAGGCTTGCCAGCCGGGAGCCACCACGAAGCCTGCAGCCTGTCTGAGTGCTGACCCTACATTATTAATGTGTCATGAAGGAAAGACTAGCAGTGACTTTAAAATCTACCATAGATACTCGTGTATAAGTCGAGTTTTTCTTTTTTTGTAAATTTATTTATTTTTTAATCAATTTATTGGGGCTCATACAATTCATCACAGTACATAGATCAATTGTGTAAAGCACATCTATACATTTGTTGCCCTCAT
>NW_022111321.1:18047046-18050259 GCF_000313985.2 Echinops telfairi
CAGAGTTGTAATGTAAATGTATTATAGCATTATCACTGGGTAGAGCTGTTCACAGGTGTCTCGTGTTGTATTTAGATCAGAAGTCCTCAATCTGGAGACCTTAATTCATGTTTTCAGCAGTGTCTTTAAAATGCCCCATTCCTCCACAACACCTACCTGGTCCTTTCAAGAAACGCCATGGCCACGTGTTCTGAGCCTTCAGGACAGCTTTCAGAGTCTGCATGTACAGGGTGTAAAAGTCTTAAGAACCATTGGATCAGACACATAGCCTTCCAAAAGGTATTGATAGCTTCAGAATAGGAAAGCATGCTATAATTAATTTTTACTCTTTGTATTACTCAGATGACAGTTTTAATGATAAAAGTAGAAAATAGGGTATACAAATTGGTGTACCCTCAAATACAGGTGCAGCAAGTATTAGTAGGTTTGGATCCTTTGTTTAGTGCTTTAGCTGACATCAGGCACTGGCTTGTCTTCCTTGCCTTTGTGCTTTTGGGTTTGTTTTATAGTTTTGTTTCCCCCTTTCTAACTTCTCTGTACCAATCATTTCATAGAAATTAAAAATAATCTTATGCATGTGTGCTTATTGATAAAACTAGTATTTCGATGTTTTGACAGCTTTATCTTGACAGTAAAATAGGCCACCTTTACTTTTTTTGTTTAATTTTAAAATTGAGGTATAGTTCACATAATATAAAATTCACCTTTAAAAACAAATAATTCATTGGTTTATAATATTCATAAAGTTGTTCAATCCTCACCTACACCTAGTTTCATAACATATTCAACACCCCACTAAGAAACAGTACTATGTCCGAGCAGTCACGCGTCATTCTGCGTTCTTCCCTTTGCCCCTTCAGTGCCCGACAGCCACCAAGCTACTTCTGCCCGTATGAAGCCATAGTTGCCTGTGCTGGACATGTCAGATGATTGGGATCATATAATATGTGATATTTTGTGTTGGCTTCTTCTATATTTTCAAGGTTTTCCCATTTATCAACACTACATTTCTTTTTGTTGTAACTGAGGAACCTTGGTGGTGCGGTTGGTTAAGTCAGTGATGGACTGCTAACTCCAAAGGTCAGCTGTTCAAACATAAGGCTTTCTGCTCCTGCAAAGATTTACAGCCGCAGAAACTGTATAACTCTGTGGGAGTCAGAATTGACTAGAGGATAATGGGCTTATGGAATATTCTATAAAGAGGCTTCTAAAAGCTTTTTGAAGTCCCCTTCCGTTACTTAGCTGTCCTGTATTTTATGTATCCATTTATCTGATAAAAGATATTTGAGTTGATTATTTTAAATGTTGATGCTAACACCCATGTACCAGTTTTTGTATGGATATATGCTTTCACTGATCTTGAGTAACTGTATTAGAGTGGAGTGGCTGAGGTGTTATGTGGTGACTGAATCACCGAGGAACCGCTGAACTGTGGTCTAGAGTAGTCTTGAATCTTAAAGACCTTATTTGAGACCTCTTTCCCACTTCACAAGCCATTGGTTCTCTAACGTTGGGAGGGAGAGAGGGGATGGGAGGAAATGAAGGAGATGTGTTTATTACTGTGATAGTGGTAGTGGACAATTGTTTAAGACCAGCCCCCCTGTGGAATGATGCTATTCTTAGGAGGCTTCACTGTTGGAGCAGTATGGTCTCAACAGAAGTGATCGAGGCCCTTGGTATAAAATGCTAAAATGAAAAAAAGTTTTTATTTGGAAATGTTTGTTTAAAGACAGCTCATGCAGCGACCTCAAAATGGCATTTTTCTTTGAGAGATATATGCTGTCATGGTGTGTAACTGTTTACATTTGTAAGGATATGATCTCTCCCCACCCCCCTATCCCCACTTCTGCCTTTTTGTATGCACATGGCTAATGGCTTTTTACATTCTACTAGGTTCAGTCATATGCATTTGTCATAACGCGAATTCATCCAATTTAATTCTGATTTTAAATTGCTGTTTATGTTCACCAAACATGAGCCGGTACTAATCCTTGAAAAGAATAGCCTTCTAGTAGCTCACTGAGAGAAGTTCAGCTTGTACTTGGATTCCCACTTGGAGACGTGATAATGAATTGATGGATGAATCGAGATGAATATAATACAAAGCAACGTGCACATTACAAAAATCCCATCCTGTCAGTATTTTTTTGCTATGAGACTAGAGCTCAACTAACCCTGTTTTGGTTTTTCTTCTCCCATAAAACATGTCAATTTTGACCAGAGATCAAAAATACTGCCATGTGACAGGGGAGTTACATGATCCCACTCATACTGTAGCTTTTGAAATTTTATAAATTCTTGGCCATAAATGGCATGTAGAATATATGACCTTTGTGCTGTGCTTTCTTGTTTCTCAACAATCTTAAACAATTCTCAGAGAGAAACTGCCCTGTGTCACTTAGGTTTATAAAAACTTTGAGGAATGAATACCTTCTCTAAACTCAGAAACACCCAATTTGAGACCTGCGCTGTTTTTTGTTTTTATGTCATTTTATTGGGGGCTCATACAACTCATCACAATCCATACATACATTAATTGTATAAAACATATTTGCACATTTGTTACCCTCATTATTCTTTTAAAAAATTATTTTATTGAGGGCTCGTACAATTCTTATCACAGTCCATACATAAATCCATTGAGTCAAGCACATATGTACACCTGTTTGCGCTGGTTTTTTGTTTTTTTTGAGTAATATTCTATCAAACTTTTGATGAAGTAAAAGTTCATGTCCTCTTCTTCCCACATCAGAACTTGAGAGAGCAGAAGGGTTTTTTCAGAAGGGTAAGCCCACCAAACTACTGCTATCCCCTCACCAGAAAGCACAGTTGTGTTAATGATGGTGACAGACATGAGGCTGGAATCTTTCTTGATGCATTCTCACTGCATGCTACCAATAGCATTGAGTAGGAGATGCCAGTATTCAGATTACACAGATCAGAAAACTAAAGCTCCTTGAATTAAGTTAATTGCCTGTGGACACACAACTAGTCAGGCATAGAGCAGACAATCAAATTGGAGTCTTGTGAATCATCCCCTATTATTAAAGTGTTCATTATTGTGAGAAGAATGTCAAGCTAGGGTTGCAGTTTTTATTTTATTTAATAACTGAATAATTTTCTTGAGTGACAAGAACTAGAAACAAAGATGTTTAATAATGGGCCACACCGTTATTTAATAAAGTATTATGAAGAAGATAGCATTAGACTATG
>NW_022111321.1:18051062-18053229 GCF_000313985.2 Echinops telfairi
CAAAGGTGGCGCTGCTCTTTTGAGGGATGCCACGAGGATGGCGTCACTGGAAAGTCCAGATCGCCCAACATACTAACAACCAATGTTTTGAGGTCAAGTCCCAACAGGTCTCTGGGTTTATGGGAGTCAAGTCTATGCTGAAGGCAGAGCGGGAGAAGGTATGGAGGATGTAAAAACAAAGCTGAACTTTTCCTCTCTCACAAGGTGTTTGTGCCAAGGTGGCTAACATGTGTCAATGTCAGGGAATCCCATCTCCTGGGAACCCAGAGGGAGTCTCAAAACTAGCAGGTCAAGGTGTTGTCTTCCACTCTATCCAGCTTTGGAGACAGCCTGTTAGTGACATTTGCCCCTCCCCCCAAAAGACAACAATGAAGTGTTCTGTGCGCTAACAACATAGCTTAAAAAAAAAAAAGTAAAACAAAATTCCGCATTTTTATAAAACTTGATAAAAAATAGTATTTCAAACTGTACAGTCACCAGAAGTACAGTTATCAGAAATGCACACACTTCACTCGGCATCTCCAGCACCTTCAGCTCTCTGTGCCTGGTCTGCTTTGGCATCTCCATTTTCCACAGGGTGGGTCCCGTCCTTGCCAGCATCAGCTTTCCCCTTTTCCCTTTAGGTACCTTCTCCCCCTTCTTCGCAGGGCCTTTTTCAACTTGGGCTCTGGTTTTGGAGGAGCGGGTTTAGCAGACAACCTTGCTGATCTCCTCTGAGGTTCACCCTTCACCTTGGCTTTATCTCCCTTAGCATCCCCTTCAGCCTTTCTTTCGGCAGGGCGCAGGCGCTGGACGAGGGGAAGCAGTGGCGCGCAGGCTCTGGTCGATCGGGGGTCATTCTCGCCTCTTCTTCCCACGCTTCTTTCTTGTGGCGAGTGCTCAACCGAATGATCATCAACTTTGTGGATCTCGATGGAAACCAGGTTGCGAAAGTTCTCCAACATCACATCCTGATATAGCATCTTCTGAGCAGGGTTCAGGAGTAGCCATTCCTCCCAGGTGAACTTTACTGCCACATCGTTGAATGTCAGTGATTCCTGAGCTTTGGCCCTTAGAGCACTGCCGGCAAATGAGATGCTCTATTTTTATCTTATCTGGATCAGCTCCAATGATGTTCACAAATTTGAATCTCTCATGAGGGCACCCCAGAAATAGTAATAACTGAACAAGGCACTTCTTCCTCTTTCCTCTAAGATGCTGGTGGTGCACATCTGCAGGCCTGTTTGGAGTCAGGTGAATGGATTTGGTTCATAACTGTCAGAAGTTGAAATCCTTGCTTGTGATGCTTCAATGTGCAAGACAGTAGTAAGAGATTTCTAACTCCCTAGACTGGACCATATTTCTTTGTTCCTCGTGGGACACTCACGGTGCAGCTTCAAGTATTCTTATGCCAGCCCCTTGCCTATTGTTCTCGCTATGGTTCCTTCATGCATAATTCATATGTAGTCTTCATAGTCTTTCAATAACATAGTCTGATTTGGGTGGGGGGTATGCTAAGAAAAAAAGATGAAGTCAAATGAAATTTTAGTAAGTTCTATTAGATTTAAGAGAGAAATTCTGTAAACAAACTGGCCTTTGTTTAAATTCTCCTACTTGTTTCCTCCGGATATTTTATCACACCCACCCACTCTGTATTTCCATTTTTTGTCTTGAATTCCTCTTTACTTAGGCCAGTGCTGAAATGTGTTCATGCCCTCTCATCTGCTCTGTTGACTTTATATATTAATACTAGGTATAAGGAAGGACAGGGGTGTTTCTGTGCTCTGTGTAGAGCTCAGGGAACTTGAACAAAAACTAAACGAAAAGAGAGAAAACAAGTTCGCTGCCATTGAGTTGATGCTAATAGTGACTGGACCCTATAGGACAGGGTAGAACTGCTCTGGTAAGTTTCTGAGACTGTAACTATTTATGGGAGTAGAAAGCTCCATTGTAGTTTCGAACTGTGCAGACCATTTGGATCGCAGCCCAACTGTATCTACTGTGCCACCAGGCATAGTGCACTTGAATAAAACTGAGGTTTTAACGCTCAGCCGATGCTTATTATAAAGGGATTCACATTTTGGACAGATATCAAAGAACCATGTGTTAAAAACTAGTATTAAGCTAAAGCCCAACGTCACTAGTATGCATTAACTTTTGGGGAGACAGAACTAAATGGGAAAATTTC
>NW_022111321.1:18054216-18056026 GCF_000313985.2 Echinops telfairi
CCTCCACCCTCCCCGTTTCGCCACTCTCAGCACTGGTCCTGAAGGGATCATCTGCCCTGGATTCCCTATGTTTCCAGTTCCTGTCTGTACCAGTGTACATTCTCTGGTCTAGCCAGACTTGCAAGGTAGAATTGGGATTATGATAGTGGGTTAGGGGAGGAAGCATTTAGGAACTAGAGGAAAGTTGTATGTTTCATTGTTGCTACCCTGCACCCTGACTGGCTTGTCTCCTCCCGGCCACCCTTTCATAAGGGAATGTCCAGATGCCTACAGTTGGGCTTTGGGTCCCCACTCCGCACTTTCCCTCATTCACAATGATAAGATTTTTTGTTCTGATGATGCCTGATACCTCATCCCTTCAACGCCTTGTGATCATACAGGCTGGTGTGCTTCTTCCATGTGGGCTTCTTTGCTTCTGAGCTAGATGGCCGCGCGCGCGTGTGTATTTATTTATTCTTAAAGCTTACTTTGTTTTTATGAATGCTATATGGAATACATGAAGGTCGTAGATATAGTTCTCTATATTTAGACTTTAAATTTATTTTCTTAGTCATGACCACTACTTAAGCATGTCCAAGGTAAATAATAAATGAGAAAATCTTTAAAGAAAACCAGGTTGCAAGTCTCTCTGAAATTAAAAATGCCTCTGCTTTATTTTCTTTGCCATTTATGTTTGATTTTCTAAATTCTGAGGAAACAGAAATAAAAAGATTATTCTTATTTACCAAATTGTGTGCTTTGTCCTCAACAGAGGGCACAATTGTAAGGACGGTACAGGAGCAGGTAGCACGTCATTCTGTGACACACAGGGGTTCTCTGAACCAGCTCGACAGCACCCAGACCTCGTACTGTGAACTCTCGCTGTAGACAAGTCCCTCTGCTGAGAGCTTTCTCTGTATGAATCATTCTGTCTCCTCTAGCTGGAGGCACTACTGCTCCCATTTACAGGCGAGGAAGTGAGCTGTAACTTCCTCAAGTAACCCAAAGTGAAAGTGGTAGAGCCAGGAATCAAACTCATGCTGACTAGGGGAATGCCAATTCTCCACCATGATGAGCAAAAGTTAGCTGGGTAACTTGATTTATTTTTCATATCTTTTTAACTGCCCTATTTATAATTAAGTTTTCCCAACAACTAATTTAGGGGAAAAATCATTCCTATTTTAGTTGCTGTTTTCCTCAGAGGATTTGGAATGAACAGCCAGTTCATAGACATGACCTCTATTTCTTTATGCTTATGAACTACTCTTTTTGAGCTGGCCAAAAAGAGAGAAATGAGAGAGAGATTAGTCAGTGAGGCCAAGTGGTCACACATTTCTACCTGAAACACCTTGAAGAGACAGAGGTTTGTGACACCAGGACCCATAATTAATCAGCTATATGTTAGAGGATTCATAAGTTACAGACCATTCTGCTAAAAAAATTTGCCATTGAGTGAATTTCAACTGTTAGCAGTCCATTATAAGGCTCCCAAGGCTATAACTCTGTATAAGAACAGACAGCTCCATCTTTCTCCAAAGGAGGAGCTGGTGGGTTCAAACTGCCAACCTTTCTGTCAGCTGCCCGACACTTGCTGGGTTACCAGAGCCCCTTCACTTCATACATGTTTGGATATTTATGTGTTGCTATTCATTTAATTGTAAATTGTGAATAATATTCTTTATATGTACAGATAAGACATTTGCCATTTCAGCATTTTTTGCATGTACTGCTCGTGGAAATTGATAATGTTCACTGTTGGGTAACTGTCACCATTGCTCATTGCCAAAATTTCCCATTTCCCTTCACTGAAGCTCAGTTCCCCCTGTGAAAT
>NW_022111321.1:18056467-18058574 GCF_000313985.2 Echinops telfairi
CATATTGATTCTCAGGTTCCTTTTCTTACTCTTCCTTCCCATCCTGGATTCTCCTCCTTTCCCAGTCTTCCTACTTGAAATTCAACTGTTTAAAAAGCCCTTAGTAAAAGCGACTTAGAGACAATTGTGGTGATGAAATAGACAGATGCTATTATACTCTCTTCAGTCTTTAACATATTTCTAGGTAATATTTTTGGTAGCTTTGAAGCTTATGCGTGTGGACAGGAACACTAAAACAACTTTATTGTATATTTCTTTCGTGATTGAGTTACATGAGAGTATGAAAATGGACAACCTTTCCCTGTATTGAGTTTTAGACACTTAATAGTGATTTAGTTTCTGCATCACATTTTATTTCATTTTGAAATGATAAATTTCTTTCCTTTCTATCTGCATATGATTGTAGTTCTGAAATAAAGATTAAGAAGCCACGATCTTTTATCAGAATAGAAGCCTTCTACTTTGAGGATCTCCATTAGAGAAATTAGACCTGATGTTTCATCAATTGACTTCAAAAACCACATTTCCTGTTGTGTTTTCGTAGGACAAAGAGGAAGAGGAAGCCTTTCTGGATTGGAGTGATGATGATGATGATGATGGGTTTGATCCCAGCACGCTTCCGGATCCTGACAAGTACAGAAGTGCTGAAGATTCGGATAGTGAAGATACCGATAACAAAACTAGGTATGTTTTTATCCCTGGTAGCTTTAAGTATGTGAAGCATCTCCTTTCAGTAAACCCAAAAATTGTTACTGAAAGTCTTACTCAGAGTGTTAACCTTTATTAATATCCTGGATAATTCTGCTACTATTCTAAGCCCTGCTTCTACCTCTAAGCCGTTCTACAATGCCCTGTGTTCTTCTGATTATTTGATTTAAAAACCAAACACACAAAAAATCATGCTATCCAGTCAATTCTGACTCTGTATAGGGTTTCCAAGGCAGTAAATATCGATGGGAGCCTCATATTTCTCCCATGGAGAGGCTGATGGTTTTGAACTAAGGACCTTGTGGTTAGCAACCCAGTGTGTAACCCACTATGCCATCAGGACTGATCACTTGATAGGCTTTCTTATTGTACCTCTAATATCTAGAAACATTGTTTTTGCATACTGTCAAATTGATTTCAACTCATAGTAACCCTATAGGAAATAGTAGAACTCCGTTTCCTTGGCTGTGATCTTTATGGACAAGTGCTGATGGCATTGTAGTTAAAGAACTGGCCCATTAACTGAAAAGTTGGTGGTTCTATCCCACCAGTTGCTCCATGGGATCAAAACGTGGCAGTTTGTTTCTAGTCATGGAAGCCTTATGGGGCAGTGCTACTCTACCCTACAGGCTCACCTGTGAGTCAAAAATGGCTTGATGGCAAAAGGCTTTTGGTAATCTTTATGTCAAAAGTTTAATGAATATTCCAAACCATTGAACATATTTAAGCACAAAATCAAGTCAGATCAAACCCACTGCTATCCAATTGATGGCAACTCATAGCGACCCTCTTGGACAGGGTAGAACTTCCCCCCCTTGAGTTTCCAAGACTGTAATTGATTATGAGAGTAGAAAGCCTTGTCTTTCTCCTGAGGAGCAGCCGGTGGTTTTGAACTGCAGACCACCAGAGCTCCTTCGAAAAGGGTATGTTAAACCCCAGAGAATTTGCCATTTTAGGAAATGGGTACTGGGAGTTCTAATCTCATTTTTCAGTAAGAACAACATGCTCAAAATATTTTGCAAGCATGACCCCTTCAGGATGAACTGTGGGGAGGTCCATAGAACAATTTAGAATTACTCTGCATTTTAATTTTGTACTCATGTAAACAATTCTTTTATGACATGAAAAATT
Organism: Echinops telfairi; assembly: GCF_000313985.2. Classification (NCBI taxonomy): domain Eukaryota; kingdom Metazoa; phylum Chordata; class Mammalia; order Afrosoricida; family Tenrecidae; genus Echinops; species Echinops telfairi. The sequence goes on from NW_022111321.1 coordinate 18,058,307, forward strand.
CACCAGCCTAAAACTGCAGTCTTTCTAAGAGATTCCAGCATCATTGAAAAACAAACATAAGGATTTAGAAAAATATGTAAGTATTTCACAAAAGTGAAATAATAGATGTTCAAGGCACATTCCTCATCCTTGGAAATTGACCTCTGAGAGTAAATATAGCACACTTTAGGTGGTTTGTGCTTGATTGCTCACTTACCCAGCAGTGCTGCAGAAGAAAGGCCTGACAGTGCGCTGCTGTAAGATGATAGCCAAGAAAACCCTATAGAAA
>NW_022111321.1:18059215-18061291 GCF_000313985.2 Echinops telfairi
TGCTGCGTGGGACGCCCACTGCTTCTTGTTGCGAAAATTGCCCAATGCTGACTTCTCCCTTCTCCTTTGTTCTAAAATGCGAGAACCCCCTTTGGGTTTCTTTGGTTTACAAAAAGAAGTACTGATGCAAGTCTTTGGTACAAGTGCAGTGGGGTCACATGGACTTAGGAAAAGTGAGGGTCACATTGTGAGGCGATATCAACATGGCCTTTATGACTAACCTAGGTTGTTTGGGTGTTTTGTGGGTGGAGGGAGGGGCGGACTTTGAACCTAGAGGTGGTTACTTAGCCCACCCTTCTACTACAGGTGAAGAAACTTAAGCCTGAGGAACCAAGTAATTTGTCTGTGTTCCACGAAACAAGAGAGAGACAGCTCGATATGTTCTGGCTGAACTGTATGGGTTTCCTGGCTCTAATACCCCAATCAATTTGTCGAAAGTCTCTCTGGTAGCTAGGTAGGAAACCTTGGTCATCATTTCAGAGAATGTACATTGGTGTGCTGGGAACCACCCAGAATCATCCTGTGTCCTGTGTCATAAGCTTTGATAGACCTTTTGTGACAAAAAGACCTCTAAATATTACAGTTGTGTTTGGGAACGTTAATCGTTTTCATTTCTTTATCTCCCCTAACACATGAGCCCTGGTAGCACAACAGGTTAAGTGTTGGGCTGCCAGCCAGAGTTGGCGATTTAAATCCACCCACTGCCCCACAGAGGATCAGGAGACTGTCCCCTTAAAGATCTGTTGTCTCGCACACCCTGGGGAGGTCTCTACTCTGTCCTAAAAGCAGGGCTATGAGTTGGAACGGATTCCACGACACATTTGAATTTAAATTTTTTTTAAAACTCTACCAAACCAAATGCACCACCGCCAAGTCAATACTGAATTATATCAACACCCTGTGCCTTTCTGAGACTGGAACTGTTCACGAGAGTAGAAAGCCAAGTCTTTCTCCCTCAGAGCTGCTGGTGGGTTCGAACTGCCTACTATGAGAATTGCAACAACCCAATTCATGACCACTATTCCACATAATGTATTTATACTGTGGTCGTATAAAATACATTTTTAAAAGCTTATATATGTACTTATTTGTTGTGAGTTAAAAATTCACACCTAGATCTGTGAGTCTGTCTTGTTGGCATATTTTTAGCATCCATTCTTTCAACTGAAAATGTTTTAGTGTATGTACTGTGCCAGGCATGGGAGATGAAACACTATACAAGACAAGTACCGTTCCTGCCTTCACAGAGTTTATTGTTCAAGGGAGTCTTGGTGGCATAATGGTTAAATGCGCAACTGCTACCATAATGCATCACCCCCTCTGCAGGAGAGAAGATCTAGCTGTTTGCTCCCATGAGGACTACAGCCTAGGAAACCCCATGAGCAGTTCTATTCTGTCGTAAAGGGTCACCACAAGTTGTGTGCCATTCAAGGGCACACAGTGACACCATGGTGCAGTGGAGTCTGCAGATAGCTAAGCAAGCAACTACAAAACAGTGTGCTAGGTAAGTGCTGTGGTTTAGGCAGTGGAAGAGAAAACGTTTGGGCGGTGGGGGTTGGGTAGAAGGGTCAGATGGAGAATAAGCACACAATACATATAGTAATGACCTAACCCAAACTTAATGGGTCAGGAAGTGGTTCCAGAAGGCAGTGATGTCTAGACTGACCATGAAGGGATGTGTACATCACAGCTAGGCAGGGAGAAAGGTAAATGGCCCTTCAAAAGAGTGTGTCCTGTGAAGTGAGACGAGTATCTTTTTGTAGAATCTTTAACCATATTCTAATTAAACTCTTCATTCAGTAAAATTGCTCCTTTTAGCTGTGTCTCACAAACTGAAAGATTTGGCTCTGAGCATGTAAGATAAGATTAATTTTTGTATATCTAGTAGCATTCATCATGTTTGGTTTATGGCCATCTTCATGTGAATTGCTAATGATGGAAACATTTGCACAGTATTGAATATGATAAAAAAGAACTTGGTATATTTTAATGTGTTCTTTGTCAGTGGCTTGATGTTGTTGCTGTTTTGTTGTACATTGTTGCTTGGTTTTGCTCTGTCTTGTTTTTGTGCATGTT
>NW_022111321.1:18062907-18064437 GCF_000313985.2 Echinops telfairi
GAGAAAGGGTATGGCTAGATCCCTACTACTTTATATCAATCTTTGCTTTACAGACCATAGTTCCTGGTGACTTTGTAAAGCATCACTGGTAACTATTTCTGTTTGGTAGCTATTTCTAGGTGGCATAAAACCCATTACATCTGTAGTTTGTCCTGAAACTCTTGCCATAATTTTGAGGCATTAACTTCGACAGGGATTGATAACATTTTCGGTATAGGAAAAAGCTGCCCCACATTTCATTTAATTAGTTGTCCTTGTTACCTAATGTACACAGTACTGAACCAAAGGCAGATCAAGAGTTTGGTCTGTTTGTTACTGCTTACTGTTTCTTCTTGTTCCATATTCATTTTCTGGTTTGTCATGACGATACCCGTCCTTAAACGTGATTTCTTCTTTGAAGGGGCTAAACGTTTAAGCTCTGTAAACTCCTGGTGTGGACTTCTCTGATATCGTTTCAGTACATTTTGCACAACAACTATGATTCCAGGACTTGATAGTCAATTTCCCAAGACATGCAAGGCTTTTTCGTCTAGAAAAGAAATGTGTATGGACCAAAGATGAGTCCCTGGGAAAGTAATATTCTCAGAAAGCCTATTCATTTTTCTCTTTAAAGTTTTTGGTTAGGGCAGGAAACAGCCTATTATATATTTGATGGGCATTTTAGTGGAATTGTTGGTGCTGAATATAATTAATGATAGCTTTTTTTTAGAGCTTTTTTAAAAACCTCCGAGTCTAGGGCCTTGTAAAAGGGAAAATGATCGACTATAAATCATTTCTCTCTGAACCTCTAGTTGATGGTGGTCGATGTGGAAAGCACTTGACTCCACCCCACGATATGCTGGCTTTATTGAGCATCATTTTTTCCTCTTACTTTGTTTTGTTTCTGTTTTTAAACTAAAAGCGTCAAGGTTATTTATGTCCCCTTCCACTATGCGTAACCACTTTTAAAAGAAAATATTGGTTATCTCTTATCCTTGTGAAATACAAAGTGCCAAAAAGGGTCAATTCCCAGAGCTATTACCTGGACAGATCATGAACTTGGAGTGATAAGAGGAGCTAATTTACTTGGACTTGCTTTAAATTGTGTCCCTTTTCTTTTGTTCTCCCTTTTGCCATTGCCCCAAAGACAAGTAAATACAGGAATGCTCTGTGATAGAGAAACTAGTAAGCTTGGAGGAGTGGAGAAAGGCAGTAATTATTTGTTTGTGGACTTTCAGAAAAAGGTGGTCCCTCATTTTGTAGGGCAAATGTGATTTTCTGGTGGCAAGGACTAGTGTTGGCATGGGGAAGAGAGAGAGAGAGAAAGGTGGACCTTAGGGAGCTTCCCTTTATGTTTATAACCTCAGCGTTCGCTCTTTGGTGGCCCCTTGTGTAAGAAAGCGAGTGAGGACTGAGCTTCCAGTCTTCAGGAGTGCCAGAACTCAGAAGACGGGTCAACGGTACAGGAGGCCACGAGCCAAGAAGAGCTGCCCTGGCAGGAGAGTTCTTTTGGTAGCTACCCTAACTTTGGAGTGTGGCAACGTTAGCGTT
>NW_022111321.1:18065294-18080561 GCF_000313985.2 Echinops telfairi
TGGTGATTCACGTACTGGCCTCAGAGAGGACGTCTTTTGTCTTCTCTCGTGGTTATGCCTATAATGAACTCTGAAGCCGTCAGTCCTTTCTTTGGCCAAACGGCCCTTACAAATCTGTTTTCAGTACTGAACAGCTGGAGAAGAGACCTGAAGGGTGGGATACATTTTCACTCCCATTTCTCCATCAGAAGGAATCGGGCAAACTTTGTGGATTGAATTGCAGCAGTTAATCTTCATTAGAACTGTTGTGGTGACTGCGTAAATTAAATTTATGACAAGAGACAAGGGGTCTGGCACAATATATTTGAATACCAGAGTGCTGAAAAATTAGTAGCTGAGAGCCTGAAGAATAGGTATAAAGATTTCTGGTCTCCTCCTCCCCTCCCTAATTATAGACTCCCTATTGTTAGCTTTAAATTCTTTAGGAAAGAATTCAAGCTACATTTATTGCCAGGAGGAAAGTACGACACACATAGGGGCACAAGCTGGACACTTGGGTGTGGCCGCCTGCGCTCACATTAGCTTTCCACAGCCAGGCTAGCCGCGTGTCATAAAATGGACACTTAAGTGTGTCTGTAAGTGACTATTCACTGCACTTCACCTGTGGTCAACAACCTCAGCTTGCACCAGGTCCGTTACCACCGAATTCCTGTCCTTGACATTCCCAAAGTATAGCTAGAGAGGCTGAGATGCTGTATGCAGACTGCACGCAGACACCACAGTAAAGGGAGTGGGTTTCCTTGAAGCAACCCCTGGCCTAGCTTTTGTTCGATTTCTGAAAAGACACAGCTATGCTGCTGACCATCTGTTTTATGCTGTAACGCATTCAAATTTACACAGCGCAGTGTTTGTAAATCGGTGCGGCTGATGCAGAAGTAAGGACTGCCCCGTGGGCATCGGGACACTCTACCACTTGGTCAGGCGAGCAAAAGCCGTAGGGATTCCGGCCGCCATTTCATAACTTACTGGAACTTCTTGCCTCCCAGCATCCTTGAAAGTTTAGTGATCGCTTTACACTATGTCTTATTTCTATAAAGGGCTGCATTCAGCAGAGAAGAAGTTGACAGGTTTTCCCAGCAGATCCTTTTCATCTCTGGGGCCTTGGCCACAGTTGTATCAGACAGCGCATAGAGCGTGCTTGAGACGTGGTGTAGTGGGTCTGACTGCAGTGCCCCAAGCCCCAGGAAGGTGCTCCAGGCTACAGAGACCATTCTGATCAGTTGTTATTACACTTAATCCACACATCTTTTTAAAAAATTTGACTTTATTGTGAATCAGGTGAAGGTTTACAGAGCAGATTATCCGTTTTATATTCAAAGACTCAATCAAACTTCCCTTTTTACTCCCTCTTGTTGAATATTGCTTCCCCTGTCACTCAAGTTGATACCCGTCTACCCGCCCCGTCACTCAAGTTGATACCTGTCTATCCATTAGCCTGTGATTACCTTCCCTACCCTTCCCCTCCCCCTCTTGGGACCCATCAGACTCTTGTTTCCTGTAGTGTGAAACTCTTTTCTTCTTTGTTCGGGTTTTGTTCCTATTACAGTGATCTCATACAGTATTTGTGATTGATTGACATATCACTCGATATAATGTTCTCCTGATTCAACCATGCCATGAGGTGCTTCACAGATTCATCATTATTCTTTCATGTTACATAGCATTTCATTAAGGGGCCCTGGTGGCATGGTAGATTAAGCTTTGGGGTGCTAACCACAAGGTCAGCAGTTTGAACCTACCAGCCCTGCTCAAGAGAAAGATGAGGTGCTGATTGCTCCCATAAAGATTACAGGGTCACTATGAGTTTGAATCAACTTGATGGCAGTGAGTTTGTATTTTTGGCGGGTATTCCATTTTGTGTATGCACCAAGGGTTAGTTATTCATTCTTCACCGACGGGCATCTGGGTTGAGTCCCTCTCCTTGCAGTCGTGGCAGTGGTGGAAGGAACATGGGTGCACATCAGTACGTTTGTGTTACGGCTCTTGGTTCTGGAGGTCCTGTACTAAGTAGAGGGCTGCTGGTTGGACTGTTCCGCAATCCCGCCAACAGTGAGATGGGACCCTCTCCAGCATTTATTGTCTGCTTTTCATCTTTGGTATCAACGCTGGGGTGTGGTGTTATCGCTGGTTTGATTTACATCTCTTGGCTAGTGATCGCCAGCATTTCTTCATATGCTTCTTGGTTTCCTGAATGCCGTCTTCAGTTCATGTTCTTTCCAATTTTTATTGGATTATTAATCCTTTTCCTTTTGAAATGTTGATGCTTTCTATAGACTTTAGAGATTAGTCCCTTGTCTGATGTGTTACTGTCCAAAACGTTCCCAGTCTGTGGGTTCTCTGTTCACTCTTTTGGTCATGTCTGTGTACTTACGTGTCTTGCTTTTAGGCAACACCAGGCATTTATTTTGTCTTCTGTGTGTGCTTTAATGTTTGATAGTGTGTTTATGCCACTAAGTTTGTCATCGTTTCCCCCCACCCCATTTTTCCCCCTTGTTGACCTTTATAGTTCCGAAGTTTACATTTAGCTCTTTAATCCATCTTGAGAGTTCATTTTTGTATATGGAGTGAGGTATGGATCCTGTTTCATTCATCAATAAACTCAAATCTAGTTTTGGCAGCACTGTTTGCTAAAGCAACTAGCTCTGCCCCATGGACTGTGTTTCAGCCCTCTGTAAAAAACCAGCTGTCTGCAGGCGAATGGGTTTAGTTCTGGTTTCTCAGTTCTGTTCCATTGGTCTGTGCATCTGTCGTTGTAGCAAGATGAAGCTGTTTTGACTGCTGTGGCTCTATAGTAGGTTTTGACAAGGGAAACGAGAAGCCTCCGTAGCTCTTTTTCTTCGGTGGTACTCTGCTTATCCCTGGGCTCTTTTCTCTCCCTATCCATTTGGTTACTAATTTTCCATCTCTTTAAAAAATGATAATACCCTTTGAAAAATACTGTTTACAATGAATATTACTCCAGTGCCTGGCAGATACTAATAATTACTTTGCTGTTATACCATTCTCCCACACCTATCATCTAATTAATCCTGACTCAACAACCCCATTGAACGTGGTAGAAGTGCCTGCACAGGGTCGTAAGGCTGTAAATCTTTACAGAAGCAGATTGCCACATCTTTCTCCTCAAAGTAGCCGGTGGTTTGAACTGCCAGCCTTTTAACCACTGTGCCACCAGGCTGCCTTTCAGTCTCCCCATTCCATTTCCATTGGCTAAAGCTCCTCAAGAGCTCAACTCACCGCCTTCGTTCCAGTCGATTTCCAACTCATAGGACCCCTAAGGGATGGAGTAGAACTGTCCCATGTGTTTCCAAGACGTAATCTTCCTGGGATAGAAAGCTCCCTGCTCCTCCCTTGGGTGAGTGTTGGTTTGGAATTGCTGACCTTGCAGTTAGCAGCCCTGCGCTGTCCCAGGCCAGGGCTTCTTTCCCAAGTGTTGGAGAGAGAATAAAAAATCAAGTGGAATAAGACTTAGGAGTATCCTGTACATGGACTGTACTGTATCGCAGACCCGTCTCGTTCCCTTTGCCTTCTCTAGCACTACACCAGAATGTACACTACTGGCAGGGTGGGCTCGGCGGCATCTGCATTAGTACAATAGCTGTCTTCTAGCAGGTGCAAGATGTGAATCATGTGGCATTTTGTGAACCAAGAGATTGACTGCCTTCCCTACAAGCACCCCACCACCATATTATGGGGAAGTGTTCTCTGTGTGGAATCGTAAATTTTGTAATGTGGGGAGGAGTTGTGTAAAGTTAACTCTGTGGTCGAACAAAGATGGCCCTTCACCTTGTAGGGGAAATTGTGGGTTGGGAGCTCTGCGGGCAGGCAGACCCGTGTTGGAATGGTGCTCTCCTTTATAGGCTGTAGACCTCGGGTATGTTGGCCGATTTTTCTGACCGTCACTTTTCTTCGTGGCTCATATGAAGAAAATTCTCATTTTGTCAGGTTATTGTGAAGGTACGATACATATAATACAGAAAGCAGTCTGACCGATAATGAGGTTATTAATGAATTGGTAGCCATGTCCATTATTAGGAACAAAACGTTGGTAGAAGGAGTTTTTAAGTAAGTATGGCCATTAGCAAGAATAAATTGTGGTGTCTTCTGGAATATTTACTTTCCATTATGTCCTTTATCACAATCATTCATTAAGCCCCCAGATACACAAATATAACCCCATATTTGAAAGAGTCCGCAATAATATCCTATAAACTGGGCCAAGATAATGAATGATGTGGTAAAAATGGTGTCATATAACATACCTTACTCAGCATATGGGTAGAGTACATATAACTGAACTGTAATATGGGAAATGTCCTTACCTGTCAGCTTCTTCCTTGTACACCCACCCCCACCCCTGTTTCCCCCCAAGCATGCAGTAAACTGAATCTTTACTTTGTGCTTGACACAAAGCAGTAAAGAAGACAGGCTCGATCCCAGTCCTCCTCGTAAAGTTTACAGCCCACTGAGAAAAATTGACGGTAAAAGAAATTTTAACGTAGAAGAGAGATGATGAGACCATGAAGGGAGGACGGGAGTGGAGTTAGGAGAGTTCACACTGGATGAGGTGGTTAGGGAAAACATCTCAGAGATGAGGCTTGGCGAATTATTAAAAGCTTTATGGAAGATAGATGTTGCTCGGACACTTTATTAAAGCTTTCATAATAACTCTGATAGCACAGCTATGACTACACAATTATATGTAATCCTGGCAGGGGCAGTTTCATCCAGTCAGCCCGTGTGTCTTTCCTGAGCACGATGCTCGATGCTCGCTGGCTTCTTGGGAAATAAAGAGCCTGAGCCCGAAACTACTCTTGTGGCCCACGCAGTGGCAGCTGTTTGGAAAGGTGGGCGCCAGCGTGACGCTGATGAGAACAGGAAAGTCCACTTGAGGTGGTCTGCGCGGACCACAAGTAATGCCACGAGCTCACTGAACTTATGTATTAAGGCAGCACCTAACTTGGGGATAAGAGAAGAGAACTCTAACTACTATATGGTTATGCTTAAAAATTGAAGTAGATTATAATGAATTGGGTAGTATACTGACTCTTAGAACTATATGAATTTTTATGGTTCAGGTAAATCTGTGTTTAGCCTGTAAAATACAAGTAGACCCTCACAATAAATAAGATGGCTTATTAGTAAAAAGATTTTGATCCTGTACTGCATTAAATCGTGTTCCCCTATACAATAACATTTCAGCTTAGCGTAATAGCACTTTCTGATGAAGGACTGCCTTTCAGAAACGGTCTGAACGTCTCAAAACTAAAGTGTTCTTTCTGAAATACAGCTTATACTTATAAGAGGGTCTGATTAAGTAAATGTAAGTTGTATTCATTGATCACCTTTACCTTTTTACACCAAAGACCAAATTAGCTGGTGGTCCTTGTTGGGAACCTTTACCTACAAGCACCTAGTTCATCTCTGCCCTTCTACAGCTTCTGCTTTAGACTCTACCCCATTAGGGTTCTGATTGGACCAGAACCCCAGAAGTTCTTTTAGTTTATGTGTGGGTCTGTATCTTTGAGACATGGGCTCAGCTCTCCAAACTTGAGGTATGATAGTTCTATAGTGAAATCCATCTTAATTTAAGGTAGTGTAACTTGCTTAAATTATTAACAAAAAATGTAAGTTACATCACGGAGAGCTGGTGGAGCAGAAACTAACATTTGTGATACATCTGATTTGCAATATGCCCCCTAGATATTGACACCACTTTACAGATTTGGAAATTGATGGCCCGTGAGTTAAAACCATTTCCCCAAGTTTTAGGGATTTCCAGAGAAATCACACAAAAAGTTTCAAAAAAAAGTTTTGGTTACAAATATACTGAGTTCAACCTGAAAGAGTCTTATATAGTAAGAGCCTAAACATGATGTACTTGATTCCCAAAAATACCTTTGGAAATACACCTTTGGGAAACAAAAGATCTTTCTTAGGCCATCCCACTGACATATTTTTCCTACTTTTATTTGGATTCAGAGTCCATGTCTCAATTTTATCCACAAGGTTACCCTAGCCGGGTGCATTCATATCCCTGGTCTACCAATAACTGACTCAGAGAGCAGTAGATTCGTCTACGACTTTAGGAACTATTTTTAGTGAGGCGGGTGAAAGCTTCTAGAGTAGACAGTTCTGTAAAGAACTAGATTATAAATATTTTAGACCATGAGCTAATGTCAAACAGTCATAGGCAGTGCCTAAATGACGGGCTGTGGCATTTCTAATAAAACTTTATACAGTTGGCATGGCGGCAAATTTGACAGACGGTGTAATTTACTAATCAAATTATGCTCTAGGAATAAGCACTTCCTTTTAAAAGTTGGTAATTCAATTCTATAATCTTGTTGCAAGCTGTATATCTCTGCAATGTTCCCTTTTTGGAAAACAGGTATCGTGTGTGTGTGTGTGTGTGTGTGTGTGTGTGTGTGCGCGCGCGCGCGCCCACCCCCCTATCTTTAGCTTTTAGGAGACTGCTAACTCCAAGGCCTGTGGTTGGAGCCCCCAGCTTTTCCTCAGGAGGAAGATTTCAGGGCTTTCTACTCCCATCAAGATTTAAAGTCTTGGAAAACCACATGGGGCAATTCCACCCTGTCTTGCAGGGTTGCTATGAGACAGGATCCGTTGAGTTGGTTTGGGTTTTGAGAACCTTTTAGGTTCCTCACCACTCTCCATCGTGTCTGAGAGAGCTGAATGGATACAATAGTTTTCAAGTTCATTCACCATTCAGCATGTAGTTCTCAAGGCGCAAGGGTTTATCTCATTCTGAGAGCCCATGGAGAGTTCATATAATCTCCTCTCCACATGAGGTTTCCTTCCCTAAACACAGTGGTTTGTTCCATCATCCTTAGTCCAAAGATCTTTCTCAAGACAAGAAAAAGAGAGATAAGTAAAAATTGAAGATTTGGCTTTGCTTTCCATCAACATTTTAATGCTTTCTCTTGTGTCAAGCATGAAAGCAAGTTTAAGGTCAACTTTCTTTAGCACTTTTGGTATGCATTTGTGTGACTTACCCTGGATGTCTCACTGCTGGGAGCAAACCACCCAAGTCTCAAGTCTGGCTCACTAAGGGGGGGGCTCCCCTGCATTCCCACAGTTACTGTGTGCTGTATGGAACTGGGTGTGTTTGCCTCGGGGCCACAAAAATTTGCTTAACTGATGTGTGTACTTTGTTGAGGGTAAAAGTTTTGGCATTTCTCACACTTGAAAAGGGATAATCATTTGCTATTGTTGCAGAAACATAGAAATTACTATTTTGAATTGAACTGCCCAGTTTGACTTTTTAAAAATTAATGTTGAAAGTATTGCCTCATTTCTCATTCTGAGATGGTTGCATGTTTCTCTTTCATTCGTTTAGGATTATTTTTGTTAAGCCATTAATATTTTAATTTTCACCGTGGCTTTGATCCAACTTTCTTTGAAGTCATTTATACACTATTAAAACACACACACACACACACACACATGTTTATACAGTCTGTTTATACTCTAATTTCCATTTCTTTCACCTTTACTTTCTTTAAAATTATCCCCGATAGCAATAAATCAAAATGTATGTAAACTAAAGCCACACTTGTTTTGGAAAAAGAGTAAATCTTCAGAAGTAAACCCATATATATAACACCAGAATTCTGGCAGCAATCACTGCTGCTGCTATTACTATTTATAATAGCAGCAGCACCGTACTTGCTTTGTGTTCTTTCAGTTCAATATAGAGTGGACCAGGAATTTGGTAATGGGACAGCTTGGCCCAGTGGGCTTCTTTGTTCATTTACTGAAAAGCATATATTGATAGTACCCAGATACCAGTGTGGCTACAATGAAGAATTAGACAAAAATGTGGTCCTCAAGGAACTTGCTGTCTCAGGAGGGGAACAGAAATGTAACTAGACAATCTCAATACAGATGGTTCGTGGAGGTATGTACAGCCGGGCACTTAACCCAGATTGGGATGGTGATTGGGGAGAACCTTACTCGGGACGGGACTCAAATTAGATATTTGTTGAAGAGCTGAGAAAACTGAGATGAATCTGAGGTAAATGAGCGAAGAAATGATTAAGGATGTAAAGTGTGGTTCAAATGTGACTTATAGGATTTTAGTAGGGTAGCACTATTTGCTCAGAAGGGAAACGTAGGCAGAAACACAGATTTGGGGAAAACAGGTGATTGGGGTGGGGTGGGAGTAGGATTAGTTTCAGAATTCTTTGAAAATGCAGGTGGAGAGATCTAGGAGTTGGTTGCATATGGATGTAGTCATTGGGAAAGAAACTTAGGCCAAAGATGTGTATTTTGAAAGTCATTGTGGAGGGTAGTTGAAATGTTGACCTGAAAGAGGACATGATCATGACTGCGTCCAGTGCAAACAGCAGAAAGCCAAAAATGGAACAGAAAAACTCAACATTCAAGTCATGGATGTAAGAGGAGGAAACTGAGAAAGTATAATCAAAGAGTTGGTGGTCAACTTGCTAGTACTTGAAATTTAGTTGATTTCCCAGTTAACATCTCAACGCAAAAAAGTGAACTGATGGCAAAATTTTAACTGCCTACTTGTTCATGAACTCAGGATGTCTTTTTTTTTTTTTTTTGAAAGTGAGTGTTGCCAGGTTTTAACTATAAACTAATCTTTATGTAACTATGAAAACCATACAATACGAAAATTTAGAGCTGCAGATATTGAACTGAATGACATTACAAACAGAAGATGGGTCAGCAAGCAGGAGCATATGTTCCCGCAGACTTGACTGAGTGCTGTCCTCTAACTCTGTTGGAAATTGAATGAGAAGGAAAATCTTTTGCAACTTTTCCTGCACCATCACAGTAGCAATAAATATCAGGGCATAAAACAGCCCCAGTAAAAGTTGTAATTTCGACCATTCACACCACAGTGCACATTTATTGGATGGCTTTTTTATTTAGGTCTTTTTCAGAGATGAAGACAAACGGCCTCAGACCTCAAAGCAATCAGTCAATGTAGTAGATACAGTGCAGAACTCTGCAAGAGTCCTGTGAAGTCCTTCTGTGTGTGTGCTATCATGCACAAGAAGCGGTATCATGCGAGGAGGAACCTTTGAGGAAGAAGTGACATTGAACTGGAATTTGAAGGAAAGGGGAGGATTAGATATTTGGAACACAGGAAAGGGAATTGCAAAGAGAGATCCACCAAGTCACGAGCCAAGAACATCCCCAGGGAATGAAAAGTGGCTCCGAGGACAGGGTGCAGAATGCTGAATAGGTGGCAGCATTGCGCTTACACAGACTGTCTTGGTCCTTAAATTAAAGATGATCATCTTTCTGGAGAGTCACTATACGTCTTGTGAAGAGCTGAACCAGCCCAGCTGGGTAAATAGGAATGGGGGAAGGAATAGAAGACATTAGAACCTTGATCTAAGAGTTTCTTTTCCTTTTTCTACCTTTTTTGTTTTCTTGAGATGGAGAAGGAGGTGAAGGTTGAGTATGGAAACTACTATTAAATGACTTCTGTCATTTAAAATATATATACCACTAAAAGTGAAACCATCAGAAACGTTTGTTTCTCCTTGCGGTCCATGAAATGCAGTTCGTAATTTGAGAACATGGTTCTCAACCTGTGGGTCGCAACCCCTTTGGGGGTCAAATGACCCTTTGGAGTCACCTGATTCATAACAGTAGCAAAATTACAGTTATGAAGTAGCAATGAAAATAATTTTTTAAAAATTATTTTATTGAGGGCTCGTACAATTCTTATCACAGTCCATACATACATCCATTGAGTCAAGCACATATGTACACCTGTTGCCCTCATCAATCTCAAAACATTTGCCCTCTACTTTAGCCCTCGATATCATTTGCTCATTTTCCCCCTCCCTCCCCCCAAAATAATTTTATGGTTGGGGGAGCACCACAATAGGAGGAACTGTATTAAAGGGTCGCGGCATTAGGAAGGTTGAGAACCGCTGGTTTAGAACAATGATTTCCAATCTTCCATCATTAAAGGCTGTGTAACTCCAGCTTTAGTAGCCTCATATAAAACTTGTAACCACTATGTTGGGTTACAAGTTGGGCTGCAATCAGCAAGGTCAACAGTTTGAAACCACTAGCTGCTCCTCTGGTGAAAGACAGGGCTTTCCACTCTTATAGAGAGTTACAGTCTAGGAAACCTACCGGTACTTCTACTTTGCCGGAGGGGCATTATGAGTCAGCATCAACTTGATGGCAATGGATTTGTTCTTTTTGGAATGACCTCATGTTTTGAAAGATAGGTTCCCTTTCAAAGAAAGTTAATACTTTTATGCATTCATTTTATTATCAAAGTCTTTAATCCATCAAAAGGGATACAAATACTTGACACTTTATAAATTAATTCAAGTATAGTAATTCCAGCCAAAAGCAAATAAATGCGACACATTAATTGGCAAACATTGCTATTTTTATTTAATTACTAAATAGCCCATGGCCCATCTATTCTGATGTAAGGGCTCTTTCCCTCAGCCCCATGCTTCCACAGACACAATGATGCAGTCAGGTTTAGCGCTCAGCTATCAAAGAACAAACACTTACTGTTTACGCTTCTGAGCTTTGCAGGATTACAAAGAATAATTGGCATTTACCCACCTCCCTGGGTTTTACTTTTCACTTCAGGTTTCCCTTTCTTTTGGGGAAGAGTTATGTACATTTATCACACATGCACACCAAACAAACAAGGCCAGACAATAATATACTAGTAAAGAGAACATCCTAAAAAGTCTTTCTGAACTCTCTTTTTTTTTAAACCAAAGATGAACTCTCATATTGGCTTCATAAGTTTTTGTCAATAAGAACGTTCTTACAGCATTGTTTTTACTGACTGCATAATATTTAATAAACATTTTAGAAACTTATTTACCTAATTAATGCCTTATGAGTAGAGTTTTAGGCCCTTACTTTTTTGAAATGATGTATAGCTTAGTCTTGATTATCCTTGTAGCTAAATCCTTATACACATCCCTAATTATTTCCGTGGGATAAAGATCCAGGAGGGAAATTGCTTGGTGTACATGCGTTGAAGACTTTTGAAAGATGCTGTCAAATGCCCACCAGAGAAAGTTGTACTAATTTATATTCCCGCCTCTGAGTTTACATTCTAATTGGGAGTCAGATGCATAGAGGTTAATAACAACCACAAAAATCACTCTAGCATCCAGAAATAGCAATGTAGGGTGCAAAATGACTAATGAACAATTAGCTATACAGGAACTCAGAGTAAAGAGATTGCTTCCTCATAATGGGGTGACCCTGCAGGGATGAGAGGGTGCCAAGAGCCGCATGTGGGAAAGCCCCCAAATGTCCACCGATGAGTAAGGCTCCTGAGAGAGGAGGAGAGCTGAGCACTGGGGCTGAGAGGGAGGACTGACACTCAGATTTCTCTCCCGTGTTCCTCAGACACCTAACAGACCACCCACCTCTGGGCAAGTGGCTAACTTATGTAAGCACTTAGAAAAGAAAATGTTAGAACCAGGAAATCAAGTTTATTAAAAAATCAGCTCCATTTCTGGAAAGATTCTGGGATTTGGACTTAGAGAATCTAGAAAGTAAAACTATACCTCATTTAAAACTTAATTAAGGACTTTCAAATTAACCGTGTGGCTCACATGTTTACATTGGGTATCATAACCAGCTTTGTGTACCCATTTTCACAAAAATTATCTAAACTAGAATTACGTGTCACTGTCAGTCTAGATTCGGTTACATAATGTTATCTTTCTGTGTATTTTGTTGTACAGTAGTTCTTAACATGACACTTTTAAAAAAAACCAAAACGCAACCAAACCTACTGCTTGAGGCTATTCAACCCATACGTCTCTGTGCGAGAGGGGCGAACTGCTGCCTAGGCTTTTCCAAGGCTGTGATCTGTGTGTGCGCAAACTCACGTCTCTCTCCCACAGAGCAGCTGGTGGGTTTGAACTGCTGACTTCTTGGTTAACAGCCGAGCACTGAACCATTGCACCACCACACTACACTAGACATTACTAATTAAGTCCCTTTTCGTGTGAACTGTTGAAAGATTAGTGGCTTTAAAGTCTTTTGCTCTGGTCGTTTTTATAGCTGTAGCGGAGCTTTTAGTGCTCCCAGTCAGGCTTTCCCCTTTTAAGATGTGCGTTATTAACCAATATGTTGCGCTGCCTTAACATTGAGCAGTGTGCTGGTCATTTTTCACACATGTCTCATCAATGTGAGGAATGTGGAAAGAGTTCTACACTGGAAGACACTTGATATCAAACCAAGATGCAGAGCTCAGGCGCTGAATCTCTGCCCTCCTTTAGGACCACTGCCCGGTTACTGTCATGTTGTGGCCATATCCCTGCCTTCATTTGGTTTGTGAAGGAGCCTTGCTTCCAGAAGAGAACTCATGCGTGCATCCAGCCTGCACTTTCTTTCTTTCTTTCTTTTTTTTTTCTCCACTTGCTTAAGCCTAGAATCTTTATTTTTGTTTGTTTTTTAATCATGTTATTAGGGGCTCATAAAACTTATCACAATCCATATTTACATCAATTGTGTAAAGCACAGTTGTACATTCATTGCCCTGCATTTTCATTCTTAAAGTAGACAGGCTGCCATCGGAATGTTCTACTATCCGTGTGCTGCTGCAGGAGCCAGGAATCTAACCTTTGATGGAAAGTGATTAGGAGCCTCTTCCAACACTTTGAGAAAGTAATTCAAGAATCACTAATTAGAACTCACTAGTAAGCCACCTTAGGCTGCTCATAGATCACAGATAAGTCCCAATCATGAATCACCCACTGCCTTTAAGTCGATGCCAACTCATAGCAACCGCCTGACCCTGTGGGTTTTCGAGACTGTAACTCTCTACTTGAGCAGAAAGCCTTGTCTTTTCCCCACAGTCATTAATAGCACCCCATAAACTCCTGGGAGCATTAGGTAGGGTCAGAACCCTTCTGTTTAATTTAGCAGGATATAAATAAGATAGAGGCTTCCAGTGCCAAACTCTTTGAAAGAGGCTTTTTCCGAAGAGACTGGATTGTGGCTATATTTTGATTCCTGCTCACTCATTAATGTCTAAATTTATTTCATTCTCGCCTTTTGGGGTGAGTCACCCACAGAATACCCGTACACTAGCTTAGCAATGTGCTGTATAAGTACCTGCTCTTTGTTACGTAAAGTAATATAGATTGCCTTTCTTAGAACCTGGGCTGGGCTACAATGCAGCAAAGCTGCTAATTGTGAAACTCTCTGGGCTACATAACATTTCTCATCTTCCTCCTCTTGTTCCTGGAGGGGAGAGAATGTGCAAGCATGCATTCGTATGACCCACTAATGAGGCTGCTTCTGATGACCTGGTCTGAAACACACTTGAAATACAGGCAAAGGCAAAAGTCGGCATTGTACCAAATAAATCGTAGCACAGCAGCCCAGCGAGATTGGCAGGGACTCACAAATAGATTGAGGCTCGATACTTTTTCTTTCTTTCTTTTTTAAAAGTCTCTTCACAATGAGAATTATAATCCTTTGCTGGCTGCATTCTCATCATGGAGGAATCTTTCATATCCATCTCCCCAGGCATCCTTTTTAAAATGCAGTTACTTCTTGGCTGGATTAGCCTCCTGGTGTCATTTATTTAGTCTCCTTTCCCTCCAATGGTGAGAGGGAATGGCTGAGTCAGAGCATAGGCCCTTCTGGAAGGCGAATGGGAAGTTACTGTATGTATGCTTTTACTTCAAACTGGTCATAAATGGACACGTTGATTAGGCACATTCACTTTAATATGTAAGCTGTCTTCCAAAAGAGTGATCGAATCCAAAGTAATTTGAGCACGTTGTTCTCTTTTGGAGCACCTCTTGTTTGAGGCACACTGCAATCATTCTGCGCAGATACTTTTTGTGGATTATTGCATCACATAGCGTCAGTGTAAGATTTAGTCAAAAGGGGACCGTTTGTAGACACAGAGGACTTGAGAAGGCATTGAGTGCCTTCGAGCTGAGTGCTTGCATGGGTTTAACTGCATGCTCACACACTTTTGCTAAGTAAATGATATTATCCCCATCTTTACAGAAAAGGAAACAAAGAGTTAGAAATGTTAGTTGGCTGACCATGTTTGGGCAGTGTATCTCCATAGAAGCCCTGGTACTTTTTCCACAGCTGATTTTTTGAGTCACGTAAGTCATTCCGATGCAAGATTGGGTCCCTCCTATTGTCGCCTGGCTTGTCATTCAGCCTTTCTTAATGTCATTGTAGAATGAAGCTAGTGTTCCCCACACCACCGATTTCCAAAATTAAACGGTGTGTGTTCTATGTAAAGTTGTAGCACAATGTAAACCCTTAGTAAATGGTAGATACTCTTATTACTGCAGGAGCCTCGATGACGTGTTGATTACGCGTTGGGCTTTAACCAGAAGGTTATTAGTTCAAAACAACCAGCTGCTCCACAGGAGAAAGAGTAGAACGTGTTCCACTCCTGTAAAATTTTACAGTCTCAGAAATCCATAGGGGGCAGTTCTGCCCTGTCCTGTAGGGTCGCTGTAAATAAGAATTGTTGGCTCGATGGCAGCGTGTTTGGTGAGTTTTGGTTTGTACTGCCATTATTAGTGTTGTTTGAATCTTGTATTCAATAATTGGGTCATTTTTAAACTTTGATATTTTAAAATGCATTGAATATATTATTTTACTTGTATTTTTAGTTTATCAAGTGATCTCTTCAGAAGTTCATTTCACTTGCATGATTTATGCATACAGTATATACAGGATATTACATTCCTGTTGATGTTCATTATTGAGTAGGACTATGTATAATGAGCCCTGGTGGTATGGTAGGTAAGTGCTCAACTGCTTACCGGGTGTCAGTGGATTGAACACCCCACCAACACACTCCATGGCAGTGTGCTCCCTTAAAGGTTTATAGTCTTGGAAATCCTATGTGGCAGTTCTACTCTGCCGTGTAGCGTCACTATGAATTGGAATCAACTCAATAGCAATGAATTTAGATTGGCTTAAGACTTTGTAACAATCTTTTATAGTGATTTTTAAGTGGGGAAAATCCATTTGCAGTCCTAAGCAATTCATAAGTTAACATTTTAAAGTTCTGTTTTACTTGTGATCTGTATGACAATTGAATAGAATAGATATTGGAATTAGTACCTGGTATCCTGATACATCAGCCAGGAGACTGCTACCTAAAGAATCACTTAACTATAAGTTGAGGGGAGGGCAGTTTATGTGGTAGGTCCTCATTTTTCCCCTCCCTTCCCGCTCCCCCCTCCCTCATGAGCCCTTGATAGTTTATAAATTGGTATTTTG
>NW_022111321.1:18081701-18089009 GCF_000313985.2 Echinops telfairi
GTTGTTTTCTCCTCCAGATTGTTCATCCAGCCTGTCCTATCGAGACAGGCCTGCGGAGACAACAACATGGACACTAAGTCTGTTCTAATTATGACCCCACGTCGGGTTTCCAAGGCTGTAACTGTACAGGAGCAGTCCGAGCCTGTCTTTTTCCTTCAGAGCAGCCGGTGGGTTTGCACTGCCAGCCTTTCCATTCACAGCCCAGCGCCTAAGCCCTAGGCTCCTTCATAAATCCATAGCTTCCTTGAATTATTGTGAGGATCAGTGACACCATGTGTGCCACGAGCAGGCCCTGCAGTCCCTTGTCCCTTCCCATCGAAGTGCCAGTCCTACAAGGGGACACTGGTTAGCCTGATGCTTTTATGGTTTCTTTCCCTTTTGAATGATACCACTCTTACCATCTACATGTTATTGATCACTTTGTTTTCGCTTTGGCTACTGGTTTGATTTTCTAATGTTGAACTTAGCTATCCGTCTTAGAAAATTAAACCGTTGGATTTGTTCCCACCAGTGACACCAAGAAGCAGCAGGCAGTGAGGAAAAGGAGCAACAATGAAGGAGAAGACGCAGGACCACCAAGCCGTGATAGAAAGAAGGCCAAGTGGGCGACCCTGCAACCTTTGGACACGGGCCTGTCTTTGGCAGAGGACGAAGAGCTTGTGTTACATCTACTGAAAAGTCAACGCTAAACATGCCTTGCTTTTGTCTTCTTCATACCACCTGTCAGGTCATTGCGGGCACTTGTGCTCACAAGTTCCACACCCAAAGGACCCGTTTTGGATCGGGTGTGTAAGGCCTTTCCACAGAACGTGCTTGTCCCATCAAACCGTTTACTCAGCGTGAGGGCGGCTGATACCACGTGCTGATCGCCTTTTCAGCATGTGCTCTGTTAGGCTCCCTCTTGGTTTCCCGCCGAGTTCCAGAGCCTTTGTCCTGTTGTTAGCATTGCTCCCCATTCAAAAGTGTCGACGTGCTTTAAACACCAGTGCTCTCAATGTTGGTGTATTTAAGATATTTAAGACCTCCCTAAACAGAGGCAGATGGACCAACCCTGAGAAAGAATGAGTATTTTTGAACTGAGATGGTAAAGAATAAAGGTTTTTCTTTTAAAGTAAAATCTGTTTCGTTGTGTCTAGCAGTCGAAGAGTTATCCCCAAAGGAAGGTTTTTGTTTGTTTTGTTCTTTTAGGGTTCAGTGCTTGGCTAGTGTCTGAAACACAGTCCTGCATCTTGTGAAGCTGGTCCCCTTCACATCTCCTTTCACGTACATTTGCAGAATGGAACGTTAGGGGATAGAGACCCTGTCTCTTAGGACACATGAGCGTTAACTCTTCTGCACGTGCCTAGCTCCCCCGCAGAGCCAGCTTCTGATAGAAAAGCAAAGCAGAAGAGAGTCTCTCTCTCTCTTTTATAAAATTCATTTTATTGGGGGCTCTTCCAGCTCTTATATCATTCCATACATCAGTTGTATCAAACACATTTGTACATAGTTGCCATCATCATTTCTAAAGCATTTTCTACTTGAACCCTTGGTATAAGCTCCCCCCGCCCATGAATCCTTGATCAATTATAGTTATTATTTCATATCTTACACTGTGTGTTGTCTCCCTCCACCCACATTTCTGTTATTCATCCCCTTTGGGGTGCTGGGTGCTACATAGCCAACCTTGTGATGGCTTCCCCCTTTGTCCCCCTTTCCCTTCCCCAACAGTCTCTTTAGTACAAATAATTCTCAGATGCTGCAAAGACAAAGACCGCGGTGAAGAGCGCTGGGCCTTGACCCGAAACCAGTCATGTTATTGTAGCTTGTTGGCACACTCCCACAATCCTCTCCCTTCCCTACATCCCACTTCTCATACAAACCAAAATGATGGTGAGAACAGGTGCATATGGAGTAAACCCCACACACACCCAACTCAACTGAGGTCTCTGGTGGTCTTCAGCATCACCAGTAACGGCACCAACGCTCATCCTGCACCAGGATGCTTGGCATTGCCCCTTCCTCACATGCTGCTTCATTGGTAGTATTGATTCATTTGATACAAAAATTCTGCTCTTTTTTTACCCTTCATGATCTGCCCACATGATTGTGGGCATCTGTTTTCAACATCAGCGAACTAAAATCCCCTAAAATAGACAAGTATACATGTATTAGGATCGCTCAGTTCCAGGGACAATCAAATGAGATTTGCCAAAAAATGTACTGACTCGTGACAGGACTGAGAAGCCCAGGGCATAGCAGATTGCATGGCTCCATCAGAGTTTACTCTCTCCATCTCTCCTCTCTGCTTACCTTTTGGGGGGTGGGCCTTATTCTTTACAACCTCCCAGTCACATTCTCCCCACATGTAGGACACCTACTTCTATCATTACATTGTCCTCAGAGAAATCTACTCATCCCTACCTCGGTATTACACCCCTGCACGCTGACCTCGGTGTCTATGAGAATGGGCTGCCTGGCTGCCTAGATTCTAGTCATTTGCCCACCTCCCACCCTGCCTGTCAGAGCAGATAGGGTCTACTACCACGTTCAGCAAAGGGAGAGGGAGGGGGAAGAGTCAGAAAAAATGAGTTAAAAGCAGTTGCTAGCATAGTCTTCAATTCTTTAGTTGTATGTTCTATAGGATCTATATGGTTGAACCAAAGGCTTTAGCAACATATTGCTATTCAGATAAACTAAAACTGCCTGAATTCTTCATTTGGCTTAGGGGGGAAAAAATCAACCACAGAGTGAACTCAATAGTAAATCTTTAGCTTAGTCCTTTTGCATTGCATGTCCTTTGAAAACATTCAAATACAATACGTTCTGCACCAGAGCCTTTCCTTTAAAGCAGGGGTCCTCAAACTTTTTAAACGGGGACAGTTCATTGTCCCTCAGACCCGTTGGAGGGCCGGACTATAGTTTAACAAAGAAAAACTATGAACAAATTCCTGTATACAGTGCACATATCTTATTTTGAAGTAAAAAAACAAGCAGGGCAAAAACACCTGGTGGGCTGGATAAATGTCCTCGGTGGGCCGCATGTGGTCCCCGGGCCGTCGTTAGAGGATGCCTCTATGAAGACTTCCTGGGCTGTTAAGCCCAGATTTGTTTCACATCAGGTGCCCTTCACTTGTCCGTATAGCCATTTCACTCTATAGCATAGGCTCCCACACTTACTTAGCCTGCCACCCCCTTTCACACACAGAATCACTCCACTCCCCCTGGCCATTAAACACCTTTGGACTATAGCCCATAAAAGGTGCCCTGATGGTGTAATGGTTATGTGTTGGGCTGAGAGATCCACAGGGTCAGCGGTTCAAACCCACCAGTGGCTCCGAGGGAGACAAACAGGGCTTTCTACTCCCATGCACAGTTTCAGCCCCCAGAAAACCACGGGCTCAATCTGAGTCAGCGTTGACTCTGGCAGGGAGAGTTGAATAGTTATAATCCAAGATAAAGTGTAGGTATCTGCTTTTGCATCTGCCCCCTGGATCATTCCAGTGCCATCAGGGGACAATATTTCCCACGTTGGGAAACACCGCTCTACAGCCTTTGTACCACAGGTGATGAATGGAGCAATGTGTTTCAATGGCTTTTAAAAAGTTATCTCTGTTGATTCCTGTCCATTCAAGCATTTGCTGAGAACCCATGGTGGGCAGGTGTTGCGTTTCATTCTGGAACTGCACAGAGTAGGTAAAACAGTTCCTTTGCTGGTCAGAAAAGAACAGTGCCAATGGAAAATTCAATGAACAATATGTGATAGTCGTATTGTTGACCGCACATGTACTTCCACCCCCTCCTCCCATTTGGGCTTATCAGAAGCACCCAGTCTTTCTGGTTGGGCTTGACCCAGGGACTTGCTTTAGCCTATGGAATGTAGTGGCAGTGACCATGTAAGGATTACCAAGAGAGACGGTAGGTTGCTTTGGAGTTTCCTTCAGCCCTCCTGTGATACGTCCTCCCTCATGAGGCCAGGGTGTACCAGAGAGAAGACCCTCCTTAGTCCTGGGCCCCAAATGAGAAGATGTGAGACCCAGACCTGCAGGCACTACAGCCAATTCTCAAACCGTGAGCAAGAAGTAGCTGCTGCCATCATCCACCAACACTTTGGAGCTTCTTGGGCAGCGTGGTCACAGTTCAACCTGACCAATAGCCAAGGTGAGAGAAACAACCTGTGCACAAGAGCATTCTTTTTATTCAATGAATGCTAATAAGTTCTGACTACCACAGATCAGGTTCTGTACTTGGGAGGGGCAAAAAAATTTCCCTGCTCTGCTACCACAGGGAGAGAGGAGTAAGGCAATCCTCATTTAGTGCACCGTGAAAAGAGCAGACAAAAATCAAGTGTATACTTAGAGTCAGGGAGCTGTGGAAGGAATGCAGCAACAAGGGAAGGGATAGGAAGTTTCTTGTTCTTGGACCCAGAGACTCGTTCTTGCTTGATGCTTAAGCCAGGAAGAGAGGCTCTTCATCAGACTTACTCATAGAAAATGATCCCTAAAATTGCTTGCGTCTGGTAGCAGATTTCCCCAGCAGCAGAATCCTTTGGAGGACTGCCATCTCATAAGCTTAGCATGGCATTTTAGATTTTTTCAGGGCTATAAAAAATGGATGAGTTTAATTAAATATCATTAATTTTGTTACACAACATTTCAAATAGCTCGAACCTGGAAAGTCATCTCCATGACCGTCCGAGGCTGCCAGTGGATACGGAGGTTCCTGGGAAGGCGTGGGAGGTGGGCATGTTGGTAAGGAGGAGAAGGCTGCTACCAAGATTTGAAACCCGGTTTCATTTATTTATTTTTACATGTAATTATGATTTGTTGTTTTCGAGCAACCAAGAGATGTCTTCTATGTTTAGAGTAGAAGAACACAAGGGAACTTCAAAAAGTTAGTGGGACCATGGAATTAAAAGATAATGCAATCTTCTCAAGAACGTTTTAAAGCTTCTGTGTCTGCTCTTGAGCTCCCTCCTTGTGTTTGGGTGTCAGTTCCAACACCTACCAGCTAGGTGATCTCAGACAAGTCACTTACTCCTTCTGTGGCTCAATTTCCCCCGGCAAAGTGGAGGCAAGCCTCGCATCTGCCTCATGACAGTGTTCTTGGGATTGGCTGAGTTAATATCTGTAAACTCTTATCATGGTGTTTATCTCTGGGTGTGTGTTATTGAGTGCACCCCACGCCCCATCCCAACTACCGCCCCTGCCCCAAGATGTGATGTAAATTCTAACCTCTGAAATCTATGGTTATAATTCTATTGAGAGACGGGGTATCTGTGTGCATGGTTAGATGTAAGATGGTAAGCCGAGATGGCAGGAGAGTGGGTTACCCATTGAGCTGCTAATGGCACCATTCGGCCCAGAACAATCCTGAATTCAGCCTCTAACCTCACACGCTGAGAAAACAGTTTCTGCTCTGGAAAGCGACCCCTGGTGGAGTGTCTGTGATGGCAGCCAGAAAGGACTAACCCCGGGTGCGATGAAGGCCTCACACCTCGTGCTCAGCACGGTCTTCTTCCTGTCTTCCCCAGGGCAGCAAATGGCAGCGTCATCCTTCCAGTTCCTCAGGCCTAAAACCAGGTGGTGTTTCATTCCCCTTTGATCCATCAGTAAATCCTCTCATCTCAGTCATCAAAATATGCTCCCAATTCAACCACATCCACGATGCCTGCCTGGCAATAGTGTGGGATGCAATCTCTCAGTTTCTGACTGTGACCCTCTCCTGTTTCTTCTCAGCCAGAAGCCAAATGAGTTTGAGAAAAGGTTAAGTCACATCATGTCTCTGGACAGCAAAGCCTCTCCTCCCCATGGGCAGTGCCGTCTTTCTCCTTGTCTTGAGAATCTCGTGCTGCCCTGTCTGAAACGCCCTTCCTGGGTAGCTGCCTCATTTATTTTTTAGGACCATTTTATCACTCAACCGGCAATCCTAGAGTGGTGTCTTCCACAGCCCCTGCTGATCAGGCAGCCCAAGGCAGCTGTGTTCCACGCCATGCCCCCTAGTGCCTGCTGACTCAGGAACTGGCAGCTGAGGCAAAGGCTAGCTACCGGCCTGTGAGAGAAGAGCTGGTGTCGGAAGCTCTGGCCCAAGCAGGGGTGAATTGGAAGAAAAGCATTCTCACTCTGAGAGATTAAAATCTAGGCAGTGGGCAAAAAATGGAAAAGGATGAGGTGCCCCCAGGGAGCACATCATAAATGAGCTCAAGTAGGAGTGAGAGGCATAGTTGGATATAAATGAACACGAACCCTGGCAAAAACGATGGAGAGTAACAGGGATTCCATTGGTTGTGGGAAACGAAGCTGATGAATGGAGAGCAGTGAGCCCTGGTCAGGCCGGATCCCTAAAGGGATGACCTGCAGACACCTGCTGCTGAGGTCTCAGCGCCACACCGACCTTCCGCATCCCGAGCCAGAAGGGGTAACCTACTTGTCTGTCCTTACACATCTGTGTGGACTATGTCATTGCTTGAGGCTTGGGTAAGACTCCACTGCCTAAGTGAGTCTTAGGTTCCTTGCACCCAAAAGAGCTTTATTAAAATTCAAAATACTCCAGTGTCCTGCTTCTGAGACTTTGATGTGCAGAGGAATTTGGATGAAGAGGGTCTCTTGTAAAAGTGTGGTTCTGAATAGCAGGGCTGGGGTGGGGCCTGGGATTCTGCATTTCTAACGAGCTCCCAGGTGATACTGCTGGCTCCTGGCCACGTGGAGTAACAAAGCCCTAATGGCATCCATGGGGTTATTAGAATCATTATTCACAGTAGGGATTCTATCAGAGTCGCAGCAGGAGATGGCACACACAAATTAGCATAATTCTAAAGGGGCTTAAGAAAAGGGTTATTTACCTAAGTCAGTGGCAGGGTGTAAAGAAACCACAAAAGCATTTGTACCCTCAACTATTACCACTCTTCCCACAAAGGGTTGAGGGAAGAGAGAACAGTTGGCTAGCAAAACCCAGGAGGGAAGGAGAGAGAGAAGAAATTGTGACCTTTATTTGGGGCATGCAGCCAGTCTGAGGTGGCCAACAAAGAGGCTAAACACCTTGACTTCACTCTCCTGCCTCTGCACACTCTTGCCAGTGGTCTCAACTGGCCCCACATGGCCAAAAGCCCAAAGCAAGATTGCCTGTAGCTGTGCATATAGCCCATCTCTCTGGGCCAGAGCAAGCAGAGAATGGCAGGGTATGGGTGTAGGGGCAAAGAAGAGAACTGGTCCAGGGTTGTAGGGTAAGTGGAATAATATATTTTTTAAATCATTTTATTGGGGGCGTGTACAACTCTTCCCACCCCCACCCCCGCAGGATCATGAGATCCCATTGGCTCTTATTTTTTTT
>NW_022111321.1:18090659-18093088 GCF_000313985.2 Echinops telfairi
TTGGCTGCTCTGAGTGGGGATATTGTCCTCAAGGTTTGGTGGGCCAGGATGTGCTCCACTCTCTCTTCCTCTTCATTTGCTCCTGTGTGCTCTGATCAGACCTGCTCCTCTCCCTGAGCTGTAGATTCAGTGCCGTCCTCTGAAGTAAATTCTCCTGGTGGGAGGGGCAGCTGTCCCCGTAGTTGGGATTAGGGCTGGCCCTTCAGACCTCTTTACTGGTTCCCTGCTTCATGCTGGTATATTGCATTCACATCTTGGAACACCGAGTGAAGTCTGATCCCTCTTTACCTGTGGAGATATAAACAATGCACTCTGCTTGGGTGGGTTAGTGCCCTGTTCCCCCACTGTCCATTTCTTTTTTTTCTCTTTCAACCACCCCCCCTCCTTTTATGGAAACAGAACCAGCCCCTCAACTGTTCATGCCCTTGTTTTATTCCAGGTATACGAGAGAAACAAATTCATAGACACTCGTGTAAGAGAGAACTTCATATCAAGTATATATTAAGAAAACATCCCAGCTCAGTCCATAACGAGTCCATAAGTCCGATATTGGCCCACATGTCTAATACCAGTCTGTAAATTCCTCTTCAGGCTCATGCAACACATGCAATCACATCGAGTGCAGCAAGATCATAGGTGAGTGAGTGGAAAGTCTTGTGAATCCAGTGGCAGTGGAAGCATCTCAGTGCTGGCATCGGTCTCCACATGGCTCCTCCAGCTCCAGGGCTCTGGCTCCATCATTGTGTCTCCATGTGGCTTATCAACAGGAATGTCTCACAGGGATAAAGTGTGTGTCCTACCTCCAGGGAAAAAGATTGGAGTTCTCAGAATCCTCAGGAGAAGGCCATGACCACACAGGCCTCATTGGCTATGACCTGATTGACAGACTAGACTCCACCCCTTCTCAAGTTGACAGATTATGTAACTGCCACAGCTCTGTTCTAAGTCCTAGGGGTCAACAGACTAAGCTTGGGGTTTATGGTCTAGACATTAGCTAAACCATGCTCATGGCCATTGAGTCATTTCACATTCATAGAAACCTTATAGGCAGGGAAGAACTGTTCATGTGGGTTTCTGAGATCAACTCTTTAGTAGAAAGCTTCGTGGTTTTCTCCCATGAATCAGTGGATGTTTTCAAATTGTGGACCTTGCAGTTAGCAGCCCATTGTGTAACCCACTGTGCCACTTGGCCTTTCAGGCTGGGATCAGTATGAGGGGAAGAGCAGCTCTTTGTATGTCTTAGAAACAAGTCTCTCATTAGATATGTGCTTGCGTGTGACTTGTCTTTCCATCCTCCTAATGGTATCTTTTGCAGGGCAGATGTTTTAAAGAAAATAAAACTAAGAAAGAAACCAGACAGCCACATCAAAAATGGGCAAAAGAGTCGAGCAAACACTTCACCAAGATATATGGAAGACCAATAATTACATGAAAAGAGTCTTGATGTCTTTAGCCATAACGTTAACGCAAAATGGATCGCAAACCCCAATGGAAGATGCAAAATCATACAGCTTTGGGAAGGTAACATGGGGAAAAAACTTGGCGATGTTGAGATTGGTGATGACACTTTAGATAACACCAAAAAAATGAAATAATACGTTAGACTTCAACATGATTTTTTGGTAAAGGATGATTGCAATAGCAGAACTCCCTAAAAGATATTCCATGTGTATCCTGTAGTAGTATTTTGATTTTGTAAATAGATTTTGATCGTGGCAAATCGATTTACACAGCGAAATCTTGTCTAGCTCCATGCTCCTCTCTTCTCCCACTGTCCTCAAGTAAAGCGTCTTCAGGACGCCAGGTAGCATTGCTTTGTTATTTTTAATTTGAGGATAGTGTGACACAAGCTGTTGTATATGGTCTTGGTTGTTTGCATGTTTAAACAAGCATACCAAATAAAACCAACAATGGGCGCAAACATAGGAACGCTGTAAGGACAGTGCAGGATCATGCAGCGTTTTGCTTTGGTGTGCGTGGGGTTGTTATGGGATGGCAGCTAACAACAACACCTTGCCTCCAGGCCACTCTATACCTGTCAGGGATCATCCAGTTGACAAAGAGGCCTGGGTTCTGTAGGAAGGTGCTATGGGACAGGGGAGAGGCATCCCAGCCATATCTGGAAGGCATTGCTTCGTCATTCAGTTGTACGTGCGACCCTGAGTGTTGGAACCGACTTAACAGCACCGAGAAACAGCAATGACAAAATTCCCCCCAACACACCCAAAGAGCCAGCTCGCCCCCCTCCTGGTGAGAGAGCAGCAGCGGGGGCTTGGGTTTGACTGTTCTCCAATCAGAAAAGAAGCAGGACTACTCACAAGAATATCTGATCCTAGTAGAAAGATCCCCAGGGAATGATGAGGGTGGACATTGGAGACAGGGCATGGTGCCCCAACAGGCTAGACTGGAAAACACAAGTTTTTCTTGCT
>NW_022111321.1:18094853-18096143 GCF_000313985.2 Echinops telfairi
CTGATCCTAGAGCTGGATGAGAAACATGCAAGATCAGCCTAGAGTGCCTCGTGGTGTTAGAAAATAAAATAACACCAAGCACACACACACACACACACACACACACACACACGCACAACAATCCTACAACCGCACATATAATGGGGAAGGTATGTCAGAGACCTGGGGGATAACTAAATTATAAAATAACTAAAGCTGGAACAATTTGTCCCACAAAATCAAGTAATATTTTAAGGTTTCCTTATTTTATAAAAGAGTCTAAAACAACCCTAAGTTCATCCTGAGACAAATAATTTAATAAATAAATGGAGAGGTGACAAATCCATGTAGAAAACTTCTGAATAATTTACATAAATACACACCTCTAATAGAGGTGGGGCATAACTCTCCACTCCTTACATATGGGTTTGAATAGTGACTTCCAAAATGTATAGCACGGCCCTCATGCAAGGATCGCTGAAGATATGGGTGCTAGAGCAAAGTGTGGTGAAGAATCAGATGGTGGTTAGCTATCAGAAAGAATAGCATCTGCCATCTTAAAACAAGCCATCTACGTGAGGTGTATGCTAAATCCACACTGAAGAAGCTCACCAGCCTGTGTGATTTAAGAATTGTAAATAATAAAATCCAAGATCAGAGGAGAGAATTGCATTAGAGCTTAAATTCTGAGCATCCCATTTGCAGATTATTCATCACACTGAAAAGCCCCAAACCCACTTGCTCGGCTTCCATTGAACTCCCTCAGACCATTGACCAGTGAAGTGAATAGCCTTGCCCTCACACAGAGTGTAAGGAAAAGTGGATTAATGCAGACATAATAGGTTAAAATTTAACATCTTATCATATGTTTCCCCATATGATCCATTTATATCTGTTTTAGTTTTTATTATTTTCTGCTTTCTTTTGGATTGAGATTTTTCTATTTTATTTTGTTGTGGCCGGGCCTATGTGGTTGTGTGTGTGATTTTCTTTATTTAAAATCCAGGGTAGGTAAATCTATAGAGACATCACTAAATCAATGGTTCCTTGGGGTTAAGGAACCCTGATGGCATAGTGGTTATGTGTTAGTCTGGTAACTGCAAGGGCAGCAGTTCAAAACCACCAGCTGATCCCTGGGAGAAAGACAAGTCTTTCTTCTTCCATAAAGCATTGTTTCCGTTTCAAAACTTCACAAGGGCAGTTCTACCCTGTCCTACAGGGTCACCATGAGGCAGCATAGCAACTCAGTGGCACGAGTTCGGGTTTTTTTGTTTGTTTTGTTTTTAGAGTTATGGCAGGGGAGGTTGGGAG
>NW_022111321.1:18097043-18099385 GCF_000313985.2 Echinops telfairi
AAAGTTGCATTTCTCATCATTGTTACAGCTTTTAATAAACTGTTTTGAAGAAAACAAACAACAAAGTATTGGGTGGAAAAGGGAGATAAAAGAACAAATTTACACTGGAGAAACCTGAAAAGCACGAACTCCTTCAGGTGATCTGGGTTAACAACTACCGTGCTAACGTGTGCTGATAGTAGTTACCCTTAATATGATGTGATGAGAATGGTACTTCCCTCTGTGCTCCTGCCCCAAACCTGGAGCTGTGTAATCACGCGAAAAACATCAGACAAATCCCAGTGGAGGGCCATTCTCCAAAACATGCAACCTTGTCATGGGTCACTTCCTTACCTGGTTGACCAACCCAGTATAAGAAAAAGAAGAAGACAGTGTTTTCCGGAGGACATGAGGAGCGTCTTCCTGGGTTTTATTGGACTATCAGTCTAAGAAGAATCATGTAGGGGTTCAGACAGCATCAGCATTACCTGGGAACTTGGTAGAAATGCAAACTTCAGGTCCCACTGCCTTGGTTCTACACTTTCTACCTTGAATCACCAAAAGGATACATGGAATTCAGCCTATAAAGATTTTATTTTCAGTAATTGACTACAGGGGCGCAGGAAAACGAACAATCAGAGAGGACGAGTGAGAACGAAGGCTTGGTTTTAAAGGATTGGACATTTTTAACCGTCCTAAGGGAACACCCGGTCTCTAAAAATTATTGGTGCTTCCCAGGAGGAAACAGCTTAACACTTGGCGTTTGTATCGTTCTTGCAACTTCAACTTCTGCCTGCACTCTTTCCCTCGCACCAGCAATATCCTCCAGTAAGTCATGTAGCTCCACTTTACAGATAAGGCTACAGAAGATTCTCAGAGGTTAAATGACCAGCCTGAGTCCCAGAGAAAGCAGCCATGGAGGTGGTTGGTCACTGCAAAGCCAGCAGTTCACCCCCACCAGACACTCCACGTGCTGGGAAGAGCGGGGGAGGTAGACCGGAGGTTTTCTTAACACGTAAGTATTTACAGTTGCAGAAACTGGACCCAGTATGTGAGAATCAACTCAATGGCAGTAGGTTTGGGGGGTTGAGGAAGAGGCCCCACACAGTTTCTTTGTGTTGACCTGTGCACGGCTCTGACACTTTTTGCAGCTGCTTTCCTGGGCATAGTGGTTACAGGTTGGGCTGCTAACAGCAAGGTCAGTAGTTTGAAACCACCAGCTGCTCCAAGAGAGAAAGATGAGGCTTTCTATTCCTGTCAAGAGCTGCAGTCTTAGAAATTCACAGGGGAATTTCTAGCCTGCCTTAGAGGGTCTCTATGAGTTGGAATCAATGCAATGGCACGGAGTTTTATTTTGGTTCTTCTGAGCCAGCTTGAAGGTCTGCTCGGCAAGGCGCAGGGAATTGGCCTTGTTAATAATCTCCAGGTTCCCCGCCGCTCTGGCTACTCTGAAGCTCCAGGCTGCCATGATCGCCCTCAGGTTCTTGCAGACAATTGGATGCTGGGTCCCCACCCCTGGCTGGCTGACTCTAATGTTGGTGTAGAGGTCCAGGCTGGTGCGCACGGGATGTTGTTTTGGGGGTTATGGGACAGTGGCAAGTTGTGATTAGTTTCTACGTTGCCTGAACACATGGCTCCAGGCCAAGGCTGTCCCAAGGCGTCACCGTGTGCTGCCCAGCATACTTCACCCACAGGGGAATTGTTTGCTGGGAGGCCATTTCCTCTGGAGAGTCTCCGGGGCATCTACAGCTCCAAGCACAGCAGCGGGTGCTGGTCTGAGAAGTGATCTTCAACGAGCCATGGAGGTCTTGCTGTAGTGTTTGGTAATTTCACTTGAACTGGTCTTTACTTTCTCTGGTTATATTTATTCCTAAGTATTTCATCTTTTGGGTGACTGTTGTAATATGATTTTTATTTTCCTGTTTACTAGTTAATGAGAAGGAATCCCACTAATTTTTATGTCGATCTTATACCCTGACACTTTGCTGCATCTTTCAATTAGTTCAAGTAATTTTCATGCTGAACCTTTGGTATTTTCTATGTATAGTGTCATGTTATCTACAAATAGAAAGTTTACTTCTTTGTCATTTTATTTTCCATTCTTGTTGTACAGCTTTGGCTAAAACTTCTGGCACAATATTGAATATGAGTGGTGATCAAGGGCATTGCGATAATCTGGGTAAATTAGGGAAACAAATCCACAGAAACTCATCATCTATAAGAGAGAGTTTTATATAAAGGGTAAGTATACATTAAGAAAGCATCCCAACCCAGTGCTGCCCAAGCCCATAAGTTCAACATTAGCCCATGTGCCTGACACTGATCTACAAAGTCCTCCTCAATCTCACAAACACACGCAGTGA
>NW_022111321.1:18100551-18101930 GCF_000313985.2 Echinops telfairi
AACTCAGGTAGATTCCGAACTTTTCCATATTCTGCAATAGTGTGAGTAGAATTGGTGTCAGCTCTTCTCTTAATGTTTGGTAGCATTTACCTGTGAAGCCATCTAGGCCAGGATTGTTGGAAATTTTCAAATGACCTGATCTATTTTTTTCTTTTTCCTTTTGTATTGAGGTCTGTTGGAATTCTCTGCGTCAGGTTGGGTGAGCTTAGGTAGGGATGTGTGTCTAGACATTGGTTCGTTTAGTCTAGATTTCCACATGTGCTGGGTTTTTCACAGTATTCTCTTATTATCCTTTTTATTTCAATTGATTCTGTTATTCTCTATTTAATTTCTTATTTGTGGCTTCAACTTTTTCTTTGTTAGATTTGCCACCAGTTTGTCAATTTTACTAATAGAAAAACCAAATTCCAGTTTTGTTGATTTTTTTTCTATTGTCTTTCTCTTTTCTGTTTCATTTACTTTTGCCATAACCTTTAGTATTTCTTTTCCTCCGGTGGCTGGAGGGTTATTTTGTTGCACTTTTTTGAATTGCTGATGTTGGAGTAAGGTGTTGGTTTGAGTTGTTTCTTCTGTTTTGATGTGTACTTTTATTGCTATTAATTTCCCTATGAAGACTTTTGCTGTGTTCCAGAAGTTTTGGTATGATTTAAGGAATTTTTATTGCCATTGTTATCTCTTCTATTACCCAGTGGTATAATCAGGGTGTTTGTTATTGAGTTTCCATGCATTTAATTTTTCTTTAATCTTCCTATTGTTGATTTCTAGGTTCACAGTATTGTGTTCTGAGAAGATGCTTTGTAGTATTTCAGTGTTTTTAGGTTTATTGATGCTCACTCTATGGCCGAACAGATGGTTTACTCTGGAGAATGTCCCATGTGTGCTGGAAAAGAGTGTCTATTGTACTACTGTTGGATGGAATGTTTTGTAGCAGCAGTCTACAAGGTCAAGTTGGTTGATTGTGTTGTTTAGGTCTTCTGCTTTTGTAGAATTTCTTGTCAGTTGCTTTGTCCTTCCTTGAAAGTGGGTGTATTAAAGTCTCATTATTATTGTAGTGTTGTTTCTATCTCTTCAGTTTTGTTAGAGTTTCATTTATGTACTTGAAGGCTCTTGTTTAATTGGTACTTGAATCATTATATAGGGTCTTTCCTTCTTTCTTAAGCTGGTTTTTACTTTCAAATATATTTTATCAGAAATTTTATTGCCACTTCTGCTTTTTTTGATTACCACTAACTTTATACATTTTATATAACTTTTCATTTTAGGTTATTTTTGTCTTGTGTCCAAGGTGTGTCTTTTATGGACTCTTGTTTTTGTTTTCTTTAAAAAAAATCATTTTATTGGAGCCTCTTACAGCTCTTATAACATTCCATACATCAATT
>NW_022111321.1:18102832-18105936 GCF_000313985.2 Echinops telfairi
TTCATCATGTTTGTAGTTCTTTCAGCTTCTTGAATACCTATCTTTTTTGTCTCTCATGAGAAGAGGAAAGTTTTCTTCCAACAAGTACTCAGTAACTTTCCCTGTGCTTCATGTCTGTTTTGTTCCTTTTCTGAAATTCTCATCACGTGCAAGTTATTTCTTTTGATGGTGTTAAACATAATTCTTAGGCTTTCTTCTTCTTTTGGTTCTTCTCTTCTGAATATACCTTTAGTCGATTAGTATTGGGACATTTGTCTTCAGTCTCACTAATTCAGTCTTCAATCTAGTCAATTCGAACCCATTGCCCTTTCAGTCCATTATCTATTCCTGAAATCTTAGTACCAATCTTCTAGTTTTCTATTTGCTCTCTTTGTATAGGCTCTTAATTTTCATTTATTTTGGATTGTCACCTGTGTTTCATGTAGCTAATTTGTGTAGAATGTCTGGGTAGCATCTCTCCCTGGACTGCTCTCTTGCTAGAATTTACCTGGAATAAGTTTTTTTAATTGTTTGCTTAAAACTTTTTTAACTTAATTTTGAAATAATGTCAGACTTAGAAAAGAGAGGCAAAAATACGCTTTTCCCATTTTCACAAATGCTAACATCTTAAAACATCACCTTAGTGCAGTTTTCATTGACTTTATTCAAATTTTATCAATGGAAGCAGCCCGGGATGATTATTGCTTGTAGTCACGTTGTTGTTGTTGTTGTTGTTGTTAGGTGCTGCAAAGTCAGCTCCAACCTATCGTGACCCTATGCATGTGCCCCATCCTGTGCCATGCTCACAGTTATTGTTATGTTGGACCTCATTGTCAGTCTGTCCTGGCGAGTGTCTTCGTGCGTCCTTAAGGTAGAAACCAAACCAAACTAGGTGCTGCCTGATCCATTCTGACTGACAGCACCCTGTAGAGCAGAGTAGAACTGCTTCATAAGGTTCCATAGGCTGTGATCTTCACGGAAGCAGCCTACCTATCTTCCTCTGGGTGAGAGGCGAGTGGGGTTCAAACTACACCCTTTAGTTGCTAATCAAGCACTTTTGCCACTGCACTCAGAGGGCTTCTCATGTGTCCTTAATATCCTTTAATATTTCCCAAGGGATTTACGTATCCATCAGGGTTGAGAACTCCTGGGGTGAACAAGGGAGGCCTGGAGCTAGTATTTTATGTGTCGACTTCCTGGGCTACGGGTTGCACTTTTCACCCCCATCCCCTGACCTGTACAAATCTTGCCTGAAAATCTGGTATGTTTCTAAACCATTGTTATGCTACCTATGAACAGAATTATTTGAACGTTTCTGACTATTTTCATGAAGTGTCAGTTATTATATCTGATGAGGGAAGAAATGAGACTAGTTTTATTCAGCATAAGGTTACTGGCACCCAGGTGAAAATGGAAAATGGTGCACAGGGGAGGGTTAAAGACCTTTCAAGTCTCAGAATTCAGTGGTCTAGGTCTGTGCTGAGCAGAATGGGATCCTTTTGACGTAATGCCTTGAATGCAATTTATGTTTTAATTACATTAACGTAGAGGTAGTTATATAGGGAGCCCAAAGAGGCGGAACTGAAAACTTTGCATTCCTCTCAGATGGTTTATTAAATTAAAAAGTGTTTGTCAGCCTCGAGTCATGATCCTGCCTTGGCCAAGATGAGTCACTGAAACCTCAGCCTGTCAGTTATCTGGAGTGATTGGCGGGTATGCCAGGTGGAGGCACCACCCAACATATGCTAAGCTGGGTAATTCATACAGGCTTTCATTTTGCTGTTTTCTCCTTTAGTTGATCTACTTTTATCCAGTAAGACTTTTCATCCTCATCTATTTATTATCCCCTGCTTTGGATTCAAACAAACCTGCCCACCTCTGCTGTGTGCAAATTAGCCTAGCTCCAAAGGCCCCCAGGCTTAACAGAAATCCATCCATGAGTAAGTAAATATGTTATTGAATTTAAACCACAACCCCATCACTAGCGCTGGTTTCCTCTAGGCCACAGATGTTCACTGTTAGTAAATACTTCCTTTGTGAGGCACCAGCTTGGAAGCATTTGAACCTAATAGCATTAAATGTGTGTTTATACCAGAAATCATATGCACAGACATGTCAATGGTCTTCAGCACCCAGAGAGAACAGCTGGTGCCAATGTGGGAAGACAGCTGCCAGGGTGCGCCACCATGTCAGTCCTGCCACTGGAGGTCCGTAGGTCCCACGCGCTCTTGAATGCTCTTCTTCCCTCGCCACTGGCACTCCTTTCTCCCACCAATCCTCATTCCTTCTGTGCCAGGTGAACCCCAAGTGCTACTCCTGTACCTTGATTGCCTTCCCCAGTCTGGTTTGAAGTTTCTCTACGTATGTGCACAATCAGACCCAAATCCAGCAATGGTGGAGTCGATTTCCACTCACCGCAACCCTGGGTGTTTCAACGTGCTCCATTGCCTTTTCAATGACTGACTTTCAAAAAAAGCAATCTTCGAAGCCTTTCTTATGAGGCTCTTGTGTGGGCGATTCAACAGTTTTTTGGTTAGCACCTTATAGGGTTCACTTTTTTGCACCAGTATTATTCCCATTCCTGATAAGAAAAGAAGTTTCTTTTCCACTTTATGCAGAGCCGGGATTGGAATGTGCTTAGCAAATCGTGCCTTCTGTGCCTTAACCCAGAGCTTGCACTGCCACAGTTGCATGTCTGGGTGACCCACTCACCGCTTTGGGAAAAGGAGGTTGTCACACAGCACACTGAGCTGTGGGGCCCAGAGGGCAACGTCTACAGGTTTTAGTTCCCCTTAGATTTTCATGATGGAGAGGCACTGTACCCCCTCCACTGCCTAGGAAAAAGAGGCTCCTCTTGCTGGGTATAGGGGGGAGGACAGCCTAGAGGTGTTGAACCTCAGAACCGACTGCAGGTTGACCCTCACTGTGGGCTGCCACCAGTTTGCCCATCGGCTACTCAGGAAGGGCATGGAGCCACAGTTTCTGACAGGTTCCTGAGCTTTGCAGCCAGCTCAATGTTCCCAAATCCCAGGTAAGTGCAAAGGCAGGTCGGCTCGGCTCCAACCATTGAGGGAGGAGGAGGAGGAAGCTGCCTGTTTGGCAAAGAAGTCTCAGAAGGGTGGGCG
>NW_022111321.1:18106439-18108279 GCF_000313985.2 Echinops telfairi
ACACACACCTGACAGCCTGAGCTTAGCGGGTGGTTAAGGTTTCAGCGTGAGCCTCCTGGGTTATCAAGACTCCTCGCCTTTCCTACCTGTCAGAGTTTGAAAGTGGATGCCGATGTCTTTCTGGTCCCATGAGTACCATCCTTCCAACAAGCAGAAATACCCACACTGACGAGCTGCCTTCAGTCATTTCTAACTCATGGTCCCTCCATGTGTGTCGGAACCACCCACCTTTTGGTTCACAGTCAAGCACGTCATCATTTGTGTCGCCCAGGCTGCCTACCATCCTCACCCAAAACAACCAAACCGATGGCCATTGTCTCTTTTGATTCACAGCAACCTCACACAGTGTTTCTGAGACTGTAAATCTTTATGATGAGAGCAGCCTCCTCTTTCTTCTGAGGAGTGGCTGGTGGGTTTGAACAGCTGATCCTGAAGTTAGCAGCCCAACGCTAATCCACAGGTTATTCTCCCCAAAACAAAAACAACTCACTGAATGTGCTTGCTAAGGCCACAGCAGACTAGATATGAATTGGATTTTTTAGGAATGGCAGAAGGAGCCTTGGTGGCTCAGTGGTTACGTGTTGGGCCGCGAGCTGCAAATTTGAGAGTTGGGAGCCAGCCAGCTCCGTGGGAGAAAGATGGGGCTCTCTACTCCTGTAAACCGTCACAGTCTTCGAAGTGCACAGGGGCAGTTCTACCTGCCCTATAGGGTCACTATGCATCTGCATTGACTCTGTAGCAGTGAGTTTAGCATTAGTTTGGGCAGCAGAAGCCCCGATAGAGAAAACAAGCAGGCGTAGGTATCTTTGGCATCCCTAACAGTATTGCATCTTGTATAAAGTCCTACGGGATGGGACTAAACCTTTCAGTTTCTTCTTTCTGTTTTCTGATCTAAGCATAATCGAATTTCTGCCCTCCCCCCACCCAACATCTATGCTCCCCTAAGGCCCATACCAGTTGGCGGGTCTTAATTGCGCTGCTATCTCTTGTCAGTGGACTGCCCCAGCTGAAAAAGGGGAACACTTAATCATTATTCAGAATCCTGATGGTGACATCCAGAGGGTATGAATACTCGTGGCTGCCGCTTCTTTCAGCCCCTCCTCTGGCCTCCTTGGAAATCACAGCTGCCATTAGACCTTACGGTTGGCACCCCAGAAGGCTGCAGAACTTGGAGGAAATCACCAGGGGTCTGGGGGCACACCACTAACAGGTGACTAGGAAAAGAAGGGTGAGAAGGGAAAGATGGGTGAAAAATAGGACCCCTGGGCTCAGAATGACCGAAGATTGGGCTGTTGGACCAGAAAATGTGAACAAAGAAAATCTTCACTTGCAGCCTAAAGAAGAAGACCTATTCCATAATTAAGGAGCCCTCCAGGTACAATGGTAAGTGCTCAGTTGCTAACAAGCAAGGTGGGTGGTTTGAACCCACCCAGCGACTCCACGGGAGAAAGATGTGTAATCTCCCCTAAAGACGACAGCTTAAACACATTATGGGGCCATGTGACTGTATTATATAGCGTTGCTATGAGTCAAAATCTTCTGTATGGCCACGAGTTCGTTTTCTGGTTTTTGTTTATAAATTTACCCGGAAGAGCTGGAGATTTGCGTTTGGAAAAGCACTTGCTTTAAAACCTGTAGGGAGCACAGTTCTCTTCTGCGCACGTGGGATCATCAAGAGGTGGCTCGACTGAATGCCACGTTAGCAGTGTAGGGTGTTTAGGGACCTCCCCTCATTTGTGACTCTGAGAGCAAGTTCACAAAGAAAAGAAAGGCAAACAACTGATCCCACCAGGGGCACCCCTGTGTGCACTTGGATGCACACACTGTTTCTCTGCTTCAC
>NW_022111321.1:18111961-18120831 GCF_000313985.2 Echinops telfairi
AGAGGTGCTGGGTTGGAAGGTTTGGGGAGCACGGAGGGAGGGTCAGGGCATGAGGATAAGCTAAGCTTCTGTTACAAAAACTCCACAGATGCTGAGTGAGCTTCTGTCAGGGGTAATGACCTCATTCGGGAACGGGTAAGGGTGACCATTGACTAACATGGCGAACACAATTGATGTCATTGAACTGCACACGTGGAAACTTGGAACGACAAGTGTTATTACACCAGGAGGCGACTGCAGAAAGCCTGTGGATGCATAGGAAACACCTTATCATTTGAGCTCCCTTTTGGTCCATTTGAGCTCCTTTTTGGTCTACTGGTTAACATTTTCTGCTTTCTTTTAGAAAATTGAAGCTTTTCTCTATTTTATTTAGTTGTTGTTATTAGCTTTTTTGTTTTTGTATGTTTTCTTGTATATGAAATCCAGGTTGGGTGGACCTATAGAGACAATGAGTGGATTAATTGTTCCTTGGGGTGTGGGAGGGAAGTTAGGGGAGAAATGGGGAGCTTACTTGTACAAGGAGTACAAGAAAGAAGAAAAAATTCTAAAATTGGTTATGGTAATGATTGTACAACACTTCTTGATAGGATTAAACTATTGAATTTTATGACATGTGGATTATGTCCCAGGAAAACTTTTGTTGTTGTTGTTTATTTTCAAAGAAGGGTTAAGTAATTATCCAAAGAAACAAGTTTGTGGAAAAATTCCACTATTTTTTCATTATTTTTCCATGAGCTTTTTGAAGCCCCTTCATTTGTTTACCAAACACATGCACCTAAAAATCCCCCAAGTTCATTGGAGTGAAAACAAAGGCTTTCCTTTTCTCTCATGTCCAAGGTCACCATTCCTGAGCAGGAAGCAGAGCTGCTTAACTTCCTGGGGCTGTAAGGTGACTCCATCCACCTTAAGGGTCCCCATTCTTCTGTCTGCGCAGCTGAGGCAGAAACCTGGCCACATCTGGGAAGGAAGCATCAGGGAGGTCCACTCACAGTGTAAAGATCCCAGACCAGGAATGCCCGCCTCCTGGCCCATCCCAGGTGTGAGAGCTCTGTCTGTGCCCTCGCCTAATTGCAAGGGAAGCTGGCAATCAGTGTGGCTGGGCGCCCATAGGCCATCCGTGCATTCCGCTCCCATGAGAGCAGGGCAGAGTGGATATCAGTGGACCGTTAGCCGTCTCCATCACAGGCAGGCGAAGGGCTGTGTGTCCTCACCAGGAAGAGTGAGAGGAGGTGGGGTAGACGGAAGCGTAACCACGGATGACGCCGTTCCTATTTGGACCATTCTGTGATAATTCTCAAAAGAGAGGGTGGACGGTGTGCAGAGGGGCTAAGCACTTCTGCTCATTCCCAATGTGCCAGCCTCGCTCCTTCCCCTGACCCTCAGGAATGAGGGTCAGAATTTAAGATGGCATTACTTGCCCACTGACTTTTGCTTGAACCTCCGGCGGAAGTCTCCTGACTCGTTTTCTCCTTTGTTTTTCTCCCAACGCCCAACTGTCTTCCCCGCCACAGTCATAGGACCTTCTAAACCCAACAGAAAGCACAGCATTCCCTTCCGATCACTCTTCATGCGCTTTCTACCATTTGCGTGATGTTGAAAGCCTCTACCTGTGTCCTGTGCAGTGTGGGTCCCGCCCACATCAATAGCACCCTTGCTTTGCCCTTCTCCAGTTGGCTTCTGGAGTCTAAAAGCATTCCTACTTTTTGCATCGGCACTTCTTTCTGCTTAGAGCCCTCTTTCCCTGGTTATTTTCCTGGACAACTCATTGGTGCTTCGAGGTTTCAGAATAAGTCACTTCACCTCAGGGACCCTTCTCTTTCCCCAAACCAACTAGTCCCCTCATGCTGTATGTTGCCCTACTCTTGCACTTGACTCTCGCAACCCATGTAACTAACTCCTTATGCAGCAGTGAGGTCGTCCTCATTCAGCCCTAGGGAGCACCAAGTTCAAGGTCCAAACAGATTCTCTTGGTGTTTATGTTAATAGATAAAGCATTTGAAGTCTTGGGCCAGGGTGTTATCGTTTCAAATGCAACCCCTTTTCAACCTGGTAAAGGTTAGCTTGGGAAAGCTCCTTTCAGCCTGAGGAGAGAGCCTGTCCCTGAGGAACGTAAAAGATGAACGAAGCTTTCGCTGACCTGGAGGGGAAAATCTGAGCTGCGGACAACAGAAGAAGCTGAAACAAGTAGGAATGGGATATTTCAGGAGGGGCAAAAAATAAACGTCCCTGACCTTGCCGTCAGAGCTCTCCTGGCCTCTGGAATCTCCTTGCATCCAGATGTCATTTCTTATTTATAAATTAGCATGGGGATGGGGTAGGGAGGTGAAGTGAAGGAGATGGAGCGTGTCTTTGAAGGTGAGAGAGAGAAGGGGGAAGAATGGGCTGCGAAGTGTGCAACAAGAGAGCGCTTTGTCTGTGTAGTCAGTACATAGTTTGCGACAACTTACCACTGTGCAGACATGATGCTAGACACTTTTGGGGACGGGAGGGGCAGGTAAGGGGCAGAAAGGAGATGAAATGTTCAAGGTCTGTGGAAGCACAGAGAGAAACCTAATCCCTGGCCTAAGCCAGGCCGGGAAATCTGCACCAAGAGGGGCAATCTGATCTGGGTCCCAAGGAATGATTTGGAATTTTCCAGTCAAAAATACAAGCTGTGGGGCATGTTGAGTGGGATGGGGAGGCAAGGACTTTCCAAACTACAGAATAACATGAGCTTGAAAAATCCCAGCAGGTCTGGCAAGCAGCAAGAAGCTATAGTGTGTCAGGAGTCAAGGTGGGAAAGCTGTGATAATAATAATAATAGCTGACGTTTCATGTGCCAGACACTGCGTCAATGCTTTCCCCATATTCTCTCAGCTTGTAAGTGGTAGAGCCAGGGTTTTGAGCCGACGCCTGACCCTCCATTCAAATACCGTGCAGCTTGACAATGTCAGGGAGAGTGACCGTCGCACTCAGCTCCTGGGAGGGGCGAGGTTGGGGAGGAATTTATCAGTTGGAAAACGGATGCATGCCGACCAGGCGTTTGGAAGACCATTCTGAGAGCCGCATGCAGACGCTGTGCAGCATCTCAGGAGATGTTAGGAAATGAGAGTCTTTTTGACAAGCCGCATGCACAAATGAGCCAATTAAATGCTGGATAGCGACGAATATGAGCCCTAAAGAGTTTAGAGAAAGCAGAGCAAGTTCACTGCGTTGAACAGCATGCATCCATTTTAACTCAAGAGAAGGACGAATTGATGGGTGCAAATGAGATTTCTTTGCCTTCCCCTCCAGTGGAATGGCCTCTGTTTAGACACCAGAGACTCTGAGAAACCCAAAGCCAAGGTCCAGCTTCTCTGGCTTTATAGGAGCACAGTCCAAGACCACCTGGGCTGCTGAGGGAACCAGGATGAAGGCAGCGTGGTCAAGAGCCTGGATCTCAGAGCACCAGGGCCACTCCACCCATACTCACCGGGTGGCTTTAAGGCAGATTCCCCCGTTGTTTGGTTACTTGTCTCTCACTGCCGTTGAGTCCATGCTCACTCATAGCACCCCCTTGTGGCTTTCGGAGACTGTCACTGTTGACAGGAGTAGAAAGCCCAGGCTTTCTCCCTCAGAGCTACTGGTGGTTTCGAACTGCCGACCATGCGGATCGCAGCCCAACGTGTAACTACTCCACCCGAGGTTCCATGTATTACCTAGGACTGCCACAACAAAGTACTACAAAAGGGGTGATTTGGCGCTCTCTCCCAGTTTTGGACTCCAGCATTCTGTCAGGTGTCAGTAGGGCCGTGGTGCCTATGAAGATTTCCTAGGTCCTTTCGTGTCTTTCTCTTTCGGCAGTCCCAGGTGTTGCTTGGCTTGTGATGGCAAAACTCCAAACTCTACCTCTCTGTTCACATGACTGCCCTCTCTGGGCCTGTCTCTGCATCTTTTCTCTTCTTAAAAGGACACTGGTCTTCTTGGATTAGGGCCCACTGTACTCGAGTATGTTTGCGTTGACTAATTACATCTGCAAATATGCTATTTCCACATAAGGTCACATTCACAGTACCTGGAATTAGGGCTTCCACATAGATTTTGCGGGGGGGCGGGACTGAAATGAACTTATGAAAGTAGTCTCTACCTTCGAGCCAGTCAGGGTGCAGTATAGCACCGATGAAACATACAACTTTCTTCTAGTTCTTTAATGCTTCCCCCCTCCCTCCACCCCGGCCACTATCATGACCCCAATTCTACTTTACAAATCTGGCCAGACCAGAGCATGTATACTGGTACAGATCAGAGCTGGGAACACAGGGAATCCAGGACAGATGAATCCCTCAGGACCAGTGGTGAGAGTAGCTATACCAGGAAGGTAAGGGTAAGGTGGGGGAGAAAGAGGGAACTGATCACACGGATCTACATATAACTCCCTCCCAGGGGGATGAACAACATAAAAGTGGGTAAAGGGAGACGTTGTACAGTGTAAGACATAAAATAATAATAATAATTTATAAATTATCATGGGTTCATGAGGGAGGGTGGAGGAAGGAGGGGAAAAATGAGGAGCTGATACCAAGGGCTCAAGTAGAAAGAAAATGGTTTGAAAATGATGATGGCAACAAATGTACAAATGTGCTTGACACAATGGATGGATATATGGATTGTGATAAGACTTGTACGAGCCCTCAATAAAATGATTAAAGAAAAAAAGAAAGAAAGTGGTCTCGGTTTGTAGCGAGGACTAAGTAATTGATAGGTGTTAGGTGCTTAGAGCACCAGCTGCTGTTATTAGTGTCATCAACGGCATCACTCACTTGGGCTTGGGATGGGAAAGAGGATGCTCTGGGCTTTCAGTATTTATTTGCTGCTCCCACCTCCCCCCATTGGTCTGACCAGGCATGTCCGGCTCTGTGCACTGCAAACCCAGCTTCCCACATCCACCCAGGTGCCTGGGGGATGAGGGCTAGCGGAGGCCCAGGCTGCTAAAGCACTTGTGCATTTCAGAGTGGGACCTGCATGTGCCAATGCAGGGCTGTACTGCTGGGAGCCATCTGTGAGTCAGATGGCGTGTCCCGGGGGCCTGCACACCAGGCCTACTGCGAGATTATTTGCTTCAGATAAGGTGGTGCAAGTTGCCAAGCAATGCAGAGAGGCCACCGCTTCCAGATCTCAGGAATAGCACCGACGGGTCCCTCAAGGCCCATTTCAAATGCAAGGGCTGGGCAGACCTCCAAAGGCATCCTCTGGAGTCTATTTCCCAGCTCCAGCCCCGCCCACTGGCCATCCGATAGCGACTGCTCAGCACACCCCGTCTGTGCTTCCTGCTGGCAGCTGAGCGGGATGTTAGAAGGAATTGAAATGTTCTCTGGAGTTCTCACCCTATTAGCATACTGTGGGTTTTTAAATCCAGCCTAGCCAGTGTTGGGAGTCAGCCATCACTTCTGCTGTCCAGGGTTCTGGCCTAAAGAAACGAAATCACAAAGAACTAAGTCACACAGGGATCTAACTGTCAAATGCATTGGACTCCCCAGAAAACCTTGCAGACTGCAGGCTGAGCTGGAGCTTTTACCACTTCCCTCCAACAAATCAGACCTACTTCTCGAAGGAAAGACAGCCACTAATTCTGTGACGCGCCTTCTAGCACATGGAAGTCAGTCCCCTAATCCTGAACCGGGGTGGGATCTTTGACTGCTTGACCAACAGCACATAGGTGGGCTAGTTTCTGCTGCTTCTGGTCTTCCGGAGCCCTAAGCAGTATGTGAAAAGTCTACTCTTCTCTAGGGAACTCAAGGTGACACTGAGTCGACCTGGAAAGGAAGAGGCGCCTGAAGCTGTCTTGGATCGACCTGCAGTCCCAGTCACTAGCTGAATAGCACACGGGAACCTCAGTTAGTGCGTGTGGAACAGAACTCCCAATTAACTCTTCCCAAACCTCTGGGGAGGGGAAGCACTGGGATATAAAATGGCTATTATTTTAACACACTCGCTTTGGGGCATTTACTCAGTGATAAATCATCAGAACACTTAGTCTCAGGTAGAGAAGCTGGAAGTTAGAGAGAAGAGGTGTGGCTTGATTAAACCAGTGTGGCTCTATCTGGTTGTGCTTCGTAGGATGAAACTGGAGGCCCAAAGAAAACCCAGTGTCCAGGAGATACCAGCTTCCCACCAATTTCATAAGCGTTATAAACCTCTCTGG
Organism: Echinops telfairi; assembly: GCF_000313985.2. Lineage (NCBI taxonomy): Eukaryota > Metazoa > Chordata > Mammalia > Afrosoricida > Tenrecidae > Echinops > Echinops telfairi. Next base: position 18,118,122 of record NW_022111321.1, read on the forward strand.
GAAGAAGCCATCAAAAAAGTAGAGAGAATGATAAGTGTCCCTCCACCTTGGTTACTCAGTGCTGCTGTACCGTAAAATACCACAAGAAGGTGGCTTAAAAGGACACGTGTATTGTCTCTGATTTGGGAGGCTAGATATGCAAAACAGCATTAGCTCCTGGGAGGGCCTTGCATATTCTTGGAGGGTCCAAGGTACCTACACCTTCTGCCCCTGTGTCTATTCTGCTCTTTGGATAAGACACCACTTAGAAGTAATCACAGGTTTAGGACCCACCCTCCTCTGGCAATGCTGCCTCATAAATAACAAAGGAACCCCCTATTTTAAAACGTGGTTACAGTTACAGGTGCACACATGTTTGGTGACACAGCTCAAAGCATAGCACCTTTCTTGGACTTCTTAAGAGGGTGAAAATGCTTGCCAAATGTCTTTTGTGGAAGCCTGAAGCTGGAAGGGTAAATACCATATGCTAAATGAAAAACAGAAAGCAGGTCCCTTTACATAAAAGAACAGGTCTGGCGCTAACCGTCCAAATGAGGGTCTTGGCCTTGTCGATTCCCTCTGCAGCTCTCTCCTGGTAGAAATAGGTTCTCTGGTTTGGCTTTGCAAAGAATGATTCGATAGATTCTTACAAAATATTGGGGTTCCCTTCCAAACTTGCCTTCAATCCAGAGGGGCCAATCGTATCCTGTTTCTCCCCATAGAGTCCTTGGCACAACCATAATTAATTGTTGGTAGAATTATCTGTTTAATATCTCTGGCTCCTTCCATGGAAAAATTCCATGATGGCAGGGAGCTTGTTCTAGATGGAAAGCCTGGTGCTTAACATAAAATGCCTTGTTCTGAACTGATGCACAGGAAGATTTGTTGAATGGACAAATGAATCAATAAGGCATCCCTAGCATCCAGCTTACTGAGATCTGATCTCATGTATTACTGCTTTTTAAAATTTAAACTTTCATTTTTTCAAAACAGTTTTATTGGGTCACAAGCCACATATCATTAAATTGAATAGCTCAATCATATCAAGAAGAATTGTATAATCAACACCACAATCAATTTTAGAACATTGTCTTCTTTCTTTTACTCCTTGCTATTAGCTCCTCATTTCCCTCCAACCTCCCTAGATCTCATGTACTCTTCAAGTGTTATCCCATGAATCTACACTACACCCTTCCTGTTCCTCAGCCTCCATGTGGGGTCCTTCAACCATGACTTGACATGTGACCCATTGGTAGGTCAATTAGGCTCCCTTTAGTTTGCAATCAGTTGAGTTGTGTCAGCAAGAGTAGCAGAATTACCTGAGCACTGGGGGGGTAGATTTCTCTGTCTCTGCCTTCCATCGCTAGATTGAGCCCTCTTATCATCTTGCCTGCTCTGCCCACCTCACAAGAGTGTTGTGGAAATCCAATCAGAAAATAAAACCCCAGGACACTCTGCAAAGTTCTTGCTACAAGTTGACATTAAGACACTCGGGTGACTAACAAATGCATGAGATACTGATAATCACAGCCATTGAACAAAGGCAAACCCTCTGCCAACTCATAGTTCTCCCAGCTCATAGTCCTCCCAGCTCATAGTTCTCCCAACTCATAGTCATCCCAGCTCATAGTCATCCCAGCTCATAGTTCTCCCAGCTCATAGTTCTCCCAGCTCATAGTCATCCCAGCTCATAGTCATCCCAGCTCATAGTTCTCCCAGCTCATAGTCATCCCAGCTCATAGTTCTCCCAGCTCATAGTCATCCCAACTCATAGTTCTCCCAGCTCATAGTCCTTCCAGCTCATAGTTCTCCCAACTCATAGTCATCCCAGCTCATAGTTCTCCCAGCTCATAGTCCTCCCAGCTCATAGTCCTTCCAGCTCATAGTTCTCCCAACTCATAGTCCTCCCAGCTCATAGTCATCCCAGCTCATAGTTCTCCCAGCTCATAGTCTCCCAACTCATAGTCATCCCAACTCATAGTCATCCCAGCTCATAGTCCTCCCAGCTCATAGTCATCCCAGCTCATAGTTCTCCCAACTCATAGTCATCCCAGCTCATAGTCATCCCAACTCATAGTCATCCCAGCTCATAGTCATCCCAACTCATAGTCATCCCAGCTCATAGTCATCCCAGCTCATAGTTCTCCCAACTCATAGTCATGCCAGCTCATAGTCCTTCCAGCTCATAGTCATCCCAGCTCATAGTCTCCCAACTCATAGTCATCCCAACTCATAGTTCTCCCAACTCATAGTTATCCCAGCTCATAGTCCTCCCAGCTCATAGTCATCCCAACTCATAGTTCTCCCAACTCATAGTCCTCCCAGCTCATAGTCATCCCAGCTCATAGTTCTCCCAACTCATAGTCATCCCAGCTCATAGTCCTTCCAGCTCATAGTCATCCCAGCTCATAGTCTCCCAACTCATAGCCATTCCAACTCATAGTCCTCCCAGCTCATAATCATCCCAGCTCATAGTTCTCCAAGCTCATAGTTCTCCCAGCTCATAGTCATCCCAGCTCATAGTCTCCCAACTCATAGTTCTCCCAGCTCATAGTCCTCCCAGCTCATAGTCATCCCAGCTCATAGTCATCCCAACTCATAGTCATCCCAACTCATAGTCCTCCCAACTCATAGTTCTCCCAACTCATAGTCCTCCCAGCTCATAGTTCTCCCAGCTTATAGTCCTCCCAGCTCATGGTCATCCCAGCTCATAGTTCTCCCAGCTCATAGT
>NW_022111321.1:18122007-18128237 GCF_000313985.2 Echinops telfairi
GCTGCCTTAGCCAGTTCCCTGCTTCAGCTGGCAAGGCTCGCTTCCTGCAAGACATCCCCAAGGAGAAGCCACATGGACCTACCCCGATGCAACCCTGGGTGCTAGAGCACCCGTGTGGAGACCCCTGCCAGGGCTGAGATGTTTACACGTTCACTGACTTGGCTTTCCTCCTGCAGTCGGCATCATTGCGTCTGTTTTGTGAGATGGGGGAGGACTTTGTGGATTGGTTTCAGGCATATGGGTTAATGGGTTAATGTTGGACTTGTGGGCTTGGGCAGCACTGGGTTGGGATATTTTCTTGATGTGCACTTAATCTTTATATAAAACTCTCTCTTACACATGAGTTTCTGTGGATTTGTTTTTCTAAAGTACCCAGACTAGCACAGATGATTACTAGGGATAGAAAGGTAGGCAGGGAAAATGACTAACAAGATAGAAGATGTGTAAGCACAGTGAAGGGAAAGGTAATACACAACAGGAAGGACGTCAGTACAAGGAGACACCAAGAGAAATACGAGTTAAAGGCAACTATAACAGATAATTAACAGCAATCATATTAACAAGCAGTAATTTACAAAGGGATACGATTGACAAATTAAAATGAGGTTGGAGTATTAAATTGTGTGAGAGGGTAGAAGGAAGCACATCTACCTGCAGATACAGGTTGGGCTGTGGGTATTGCTTTGCACATGATTGTTAGTGCTGCATGCATGTTCATATAAGCAATAAAGCACACAAGAGACCCAGTCACGGAAACATTGCAGACATAACCGAACACCGTACAAGATGAAGCTGAAGAACCATAGCCTCTGTGGACATCTATATTCATCGGTACAACATAGTTCATGCAGACAATCTTCTGCTCTCACCTTGGTACGTAACATTGGGAGCCTTAAAAGCTTATAAGTGGCCATTTAAGATACAATTCTTGGCCTTCTCTCTCTTAGAGCAAAGGACAGTGATGAAACCGAAGACTCAAGGAAGCGATTACCCTAAGAAGTAAGGCCTACGAACCACAGTCTACATGATCCCCAAATCAGATAACTAGAGAATGCCTGGCTACCATACTGGTCTGACGAGGGTCACAGCAGAGGGTCACAGAGACAGAGACCAAAAATCAGTCTGACACACACAAAGATGCGGTTCACTGTTCTGGCGGAGGTAGGGAACCCCTGAGACTATGGCCCTAAGACACCCTTTTGACATGGAACTTAAGCCATTCAGTGAGACGACCTCTCAACCAAGCAATAGAGCTGGGCTATAATTTATAGCACCCAAATGGAATATGTTCCTGAGAACAGTCAATTACTAGATCAAAAGGACAATGTTTGCCCACAAGCAAAGATGAGAAGACAGGAAGGGGTAGAAGAAACAGAACCCAGGTGAACAATCATGTAGATACTATAGAGAGGGAAGATAATTTTCTCTGTAATCCTACCCCTAATGCTTAATAAAAACATTTAAAAAACAAATCCACACCGACAAGGGAAGTATGCTCATATGAGTTAAATAATTCCCACGACTCAGGAATTTGCTGAGTTGAAAATAGGATTGGGATGTCGCTCCGGCCCAGCTGTGTGTGTGTGTGTCCGCATATGTGCACATGTGTACGTATGCTATACTTAGATCTTGTGCAGGAGCAATGCTGCTGAGTGAAGTGTTTCTTTTCAATACTGTATCCAGGGAATGATTGCTAGCTAATGAATTCCTTGTGATTCTACGACGCCTGTGGACTTCCTTCTCTGAATGTTGCATCCAGGCCCTAGATTCCAGGGGCTTATGCTTCTCAAACGCTTCTGCAATCAGAAGGCTTTGGCAAAAATTGATGAAAGTGTTCTGCAAGAATCAATTAGTTACATGAAGCTTACAATTGAGAGTATTGCAAATGTTATCACTAGTTGCATGTGACGCATCTTTTATAGCTGTACAATTTATAATAAACTTTTGAAGCCCTGGTAGTGCAGTGGTTACATGTCGTGTTGGGCTGCGATATGCAAGATCAGCAGTTTGAAACCACCAGCTGCTCAGTGGGAGAAAGAGGAGGCTTTCTACTCCCATAAAGAGTTACAGTTTCAGAAACTTCCTAGGGCAGTTCTACCCTGTCCTGTCCGGTTGCTATGAGTTGGTGTTGACTAACTGACCATGAATACGGACACATGTGTACACATTTTTGCCCCATGATGAGCTTTTAAAAAACATTTGCCAGAACAGGCTATCTGGGTCATGGGTGTCCAAGTGGTAGCATTATTGCACTGTGTCTCCATCATAAGTGGATCTAGGTTATGGCAGGTAGGGTATGTGTCCTGGGTACCATGGGGCAGGGTGTGGCGTGGGGGAAGGAGAACAACAGTGCTTCATTGTTTCTATTCGCCATTTTAGCTCCCCTCACCAGCGTTGAGAGATCCTTCACCAACTCCAGACCTATTGCCAAGGGCACTGTTTTCCATAGGGACTCTCTGCTTTCCAAGTCGGAGCAACTGGACCAGCAGCTTTATGCAAAGGTAGGGGCAGAGGGAGATGAGAATTTTTAAATGTAACAGGACAAGCCTCAGCCATGGTCAATAATTGACTGTCATTCCCCCAGCCCTGGTCTGGTCCTTCGGTGGCAGAATTAGACACCTCTTTTCTGGGTCTGGCTTCTTCTGTGCTCCTGTTTGCCCAGTTACTGTCCCTTAAGAAAGCCCCTTTAAAATCACCTCCTGCTTAAACCCGAGCCTGACCCCCAAGCTCCAAATCCTGCAAAGTGAACAGGGCAGGCACACAAGACTGTGGCCGCAGCGCCGCCCTGCGGGTAAAACAGCCCCTGGGGGCAGAGCCTGGTCCGGACCGGCTGCAGGGAGCTACCCTGTGTTCCAGGCTTTGCTGGCACAGGTTCGCCTGGAGTGGCCTTTTGTGGCAAAAGCAGACACCAGGAGCCTGCTGACCACACTGGGAAGCATCTGCCATCTCTGGGGCGGGCGGCTCCTGGCTGGAGGAATGTTATCTCTCCGACGAAGACAGTCTCTGCTCACAGGCCTCGCCAGTTTCCTCCAGTCTCTTCGCCTGCCTCGGTACCGCACGAGCTGGTGGCCAGCTTTGGTTTCTGATAAGGGAAGACCTCCGTTCACCTGTTTATTTTCCATTTGAACAAGTGTGCTCTTAGATGGCCCCGGGAGCAAGTGATATGTCTGCGCTGGACCGCAGGCAGCAACTCCGTTCTTGGTGTCCTGCCTACTGCCTCTCAGAGGCTCCTGCCATTTAGCCACCTACCTGACCCAAAGCCAGAGATGGCAGATGCTTCCCAGTGGCGTGTGCCTGCCTCCTGGGATGCCACGCCTGCAGACTGGATTTCCTCCAACGGAAATCCACTGACCTGTTGGAAGCCGGTCTCCTGGTCTTTCATCCAGAGGGCCTTCAGTTGGGTTCAAACCACGGGTCTTTCCACTGGTAGGCAAGCACTTAGCCATTTGTGCCACTCAGGGGCTTCTGCCAGACTCACGAGCTACCGATATGGCTTTCGACTGGACGATCCCAGGGGATCAGTGTGTTTGGGTCAGGGGAGGGGTGCCAGGGGAGGGAGCCACCTGATTTTTCCCTTATTTCAGACTTGGTAAATAATTGCTCCCCCTATCTCCAGACTCCCAGAGCAGAGCTGACTGCGATAGATTATCATACTCCACAAGATGGAAGCCTCTCCCAAAATCCTGTGTTTGGCACCTGCCCCCCAGCCAGGCAGCGCGGAGTACCCTCTGTCGCCACCTTTGCGTCCATCAGGTGTTCCTGATGGTTAAAATGCCAAGTCTGCAGAGAAAAAGAGCCCCTCCACGACAGCACTGAGAGAGAAAATCCCATAACTAAATATATAAGGATTGCAGAACTGATAAGATTCACCTCATGATTAGTGCTATAAAAAATTGCTGCATTGATCCCTTTGTTGGGGAAATAAATTGGCCCAGCACTCATATCATGCCAGCAGATCAATTTTACTGCAGCTGATGAGCTGAGAATATTCTTCATTGGAGAACGGGTGAACACCTTAATGGATATATTCCATAATTTTATTATAAACCACAGGATTGCTTCTGGGGATAATCATTTAGTTTTTAATGGCAGGACCCTCAAAGCAGAATTTGGGTATTATATCTCAACAGTTATTGAAATGGAGGCACATATGAGGCTAACCAGAGAAGACCTTCTAGTCCTTAGAGCCAAATGATGTCAGTTCTTAACCAGGGATTGTTGTTTAGCTTCTATCAAGTTGGTCCCCAATTCACGGGGAGCCCATGTATAGTTGAACGAATGTTGCCTTGTCCTGCACCATCTCCAGGATAAATTATAAATCAGACCATTGTAATCCATAGGGATCTGGATAGATAGATAGATAGATGAGAGAGGGAGAGAGGGAAAGAGAGAGGGAGAGATAGATTGATATTGAGAAAATGGCCCACAAAATTGTAGAATTGGGCAAGTCCAAGTCCAGACAAACTCTTGAGTCTGTTAAGCTGATGGCCTGTCCTGACTCACGTAGTTGAGGGGGCTGATGAACCCAAGGCTAGCAAGAAGACCAGAGCTGGGCTGCAGAGGTGGATAAATCCATGGTCAGCAGGTTAGGTGCAGAGATGGATGAATCCATGGTCAGCAGGTTAGCTGTCAGGCCTCTTACAATTGACTCCCAGGGTCAGCAGGCAATATGGCAGCTCACACCTCAAGTTCAAAGAACTGGAGGCCGATGAGCCAGATGGCAGGATTCAGACCTAGTAAAAAGCTGACAAACTTTTCCACAGTGACCCCTTACATAGTTTTTTTCATTGGCTGTCTTTCAGAAGTATTTCTCCAGACCTTTCTTCCTCATCTCTTTTAGTCTGGAAGCACCGCTGAAACCTGTTCAACATCATAGCAGCCTGCAAGCCTCCACTGACAGGCCGGAGGTAGCTGCTCAGTAGAGGTGCATTGGCCAGGAACCCAACCGAGGTCTCTTGGATGGAAGAGGAGACGTTTACCACTGAATTACCAATATTTATATGTAACTCACAGGAGAATGGCTTTTCTACACAGAACTGGGAAAGTCCTAGCAAATACTAGGTGCTCATAAGTTATAAGAACTATCATTTTAGTGTTGATAGCACACGAATTAGACTCTGTTCCAGTTTCCTATGCCTATGCGTCTGCACAATGTCTTACCAGCTATGAACTCACTCCTTTCTCAGCCTGTTTTGGCCTCCCTTGGTGTCATCTGGGAGACAGAGAGCTTTCTAGGATGCTGAAACTAGGGCAGTCCACTTCCCCTGGAGGCGGGCTTCTGCACAGCACTGACAGCACCCGCCATGACCCAGTCGTGAATCATGAGGCTGTCTTTCTTTCACCAGTCCCTACTCTACTACAACCAGGCCATTCAAACCTTGCCCAAATATTTGCAGGCACATGCAAATCTTAAACAAATAATTGCCCACAGAGTTAAACTGTTTGTCATATTTAATATTCTGTGCTGCTATGGTCTCTCATGAACTTTATGATTTTCAAATGCAACCAGCAGCAAGTTTTGGGGAGGGCATCTACAGAGGAGAGGCAGAGTGAGCATGTGTGTTGAGAACTTTTGGTCCATCCCAGTGCCCTGTTCTCCCTCCCCCACTTAGCACCTGATGTGATTCTTCCATGCTAAAAATAGGAGTGTTATCACAGCTCTTCTGCAGGTGGGAAGCTTTGTGGAAAGAGAGATTGTCTTTGTTTTTCTTCAGCTCTCTTTCTAAGTCTTGGATGCCAGATGGAGGGACGCTGCTTGATTATAATGGGTGCGTGTGGAGGGCTGGGAGGTGTACACTCCATTGGTGCTCATGGCCAGAAGCCTGACGAGGGCAGTAGGGCTTCTGGATCCTTGACACTCACAAGATGATCTACACTCACACTGGTGCTTTAAAAAACAGTCCCTTGTATATGTGTAAAACCATCACCATAGAAAATTGCTGGATTGTACTCTTTCAACCTCCTTACTTGGGTTGATCTTTGGGGAAGAAAGAAATTAGGGACTAGGCGATCCCTAATAGGTGAGGAGAATAGATCCCCATCCCCACCCCCACCCCCAGTTTTTCAAAGTATTTTTTCAGTTCCTACTCTGTCCCAAACAAGAAAGGCTTTCTGCTTCCAAAAGAAGGCCCAGACCACGAGGTGTCGAAGGGATCAGGTGTAAGGCATCATCAGAACAAAAAATCTTACCATAGTGAATGATGGGGGGAGTGCGGAGTGGAGATCCAAAG
>NW_022111321.1:18130216-18132905 GCF_000313985.2 Echinops telfairi
ATACCTGATCCCTTCAACACCTCGTGATCGCATAGACTGGTGTGCTTCTTCCATGTGGGCTTTGTTGTGAAGCCTGTAGTCTTAGTAAGTGCTTCAAGTCTTCACTGTCAAAGGGAAGGTGTATTGTGTGTAGCTCACAGATTGTTAATGACTCCTCCCCCAGGTAGGATGTCCTATAGCCTAGTTTCTTGCATTTTTTGCTTAGCACACATATTGAATAAGGATGGTGAAAGGCTGACATCCTGACACACATCTTTCTTGATTTTATTCCACAGAGAGCACCGCCACTCTGTTCTGTTTGCGTGACGGCCTCTAGGTTTATATACAGGTTCTGCATGAGCACAATGACATGTTCTTTGCAATGCTATCCATAAACCGTATGCTCTGCACAATCAATTGCCTTTGCATACTCAATGAAACACAGGTCTGCATCTTTCCAGGACTCTCTGCTTTCATTCAAGATCCACCTGGCATTAGCAATATCTCTTGTTTCATGTCCTCTTTTGGATCTGGCTTGAATTTCTGTGGTTGTTCTGTAGCAACTGTGTTTGATTTACCTTCCACCAAATTTTATTTCCATGTGATATTAATGATATTTTGGTAATATCTTATTGGGTCACCATTCTTTGGAATGGGCATAAATATGGATTCATTTATTCAATTGGCTAGATCTTCCAAATTTGTTGGCACAGACGAATGAGTGCTTCCAGGGCTACCTCAGTTTGGAGGAAACGTTTCAATTGGTATCCCATCACTTCCCGGACCTTTATTTATTTATTTTACCAATGCCTTGAGTACACCTTGGAATTCATTCACTGCTTTTTTAGAAAACCATATACCATCTCTTGAAGTGGGTGAACATTGACCAATTCATTTTACTGCAATGATTCTGTATATTCCTTCTCTCTTCTTGGATGCCTCCAGCATTGTTCGGTATTTTGCCCATAGAATCCTTCAATATTACAACTAGATGCTTAATTTTTTTCTTCACAGCTTTCAGAGTAAGAATTGTCAAGCATGTTCTTCCTCTTTGGTTTTCTAATTCCGAGTCTTTACACATTTTAATGAAATATTTAAAATTTTATTCTTGAGTTTCCCTTTGAATATTTGTTAGGCTTTTTCACTTCATTATTTCTCCCATTCCATTCTGACACTTCTTTGTCAGGTTGCCATACTGTGAGAGCTTGCATGTTACTATGGTGCTGGTATTTCAAATCCTCAAAGGGTTACCCATGGTGGACAGGCTTCGGCAGAGCTTCCAGACGAAGATAGAGCAGGAAGAAGGACCTGGTGAAATCTTATGAACAGCAGCACAACATAGTCTGACATCGTGCTGGAATAGGAGCGCCACAATTGGGAAAGCACTCAACATCTGAGTGGGGAAGGCACAAAAAGTAGGGTCAACCACAATGACCAGGATGGGTAAAGCTTTCACGAACCTCATTCCTCACATTTGTGGCATGACTTGAAATGAGAAGAAACAGCTGCAAACATTCTGAATTTAGAGAACATCGCAGGAGTAGATTTGACACCTTGAACACTAATGACAAAGGAGTTGTGGGATGGCATTAAGGACACCACGGATGAGAAACCAATTAGTTGTGGGCGTGCTTATTGGTTGTTTTAATTTTACATATCCCACCTGTTTGTTTTTTTTTTGTTTTTTTTTGTGAAACCACTTTATACTATTTTGTACTCAGTATTTTGGGTATTTTAATAATCAAATTCCTTTGGACGTGAGCCAGGAAGAAAGCACAATCATGCTATAACAAAGTCACTGTGCATTACCATTGTGACTGTCTGCTTTATTGCAATATGGGTTTGCAGAGCGAGAGAGAAGAGGTCAACTGTAAAAGGCTCAATTAAAAGTAATTTCTAAGCATCTCTGTCTGCACTGAGTGCCGCATTAGGTCCTAAATGAAGAGAATGTTTTCAACTGGAATCCAAATAAGGTCATGCGAAAGCATTCATATAGTCACTTGGTTCACACTGCTTGGCTGTAGACAGTGTGACTTGATACTTGGAGTCACTTCTTAGGGGGTGGGGTGGGGATAAAATTCGTTCTGTTCTAACCTCAAAGCACGTGGTTGACCGACGACCCCGGCACCATGGACTTTGTAGCATAGTGTTTGGGAGTTTGGTTCTGAGCTTCCTTCGTTCATGTGCTCCCTCTCTCTCTCCTCACACATATCCCAATCGCCTTTTTAACCTCTGGTGCTTTGTGAAATTACTCTACAGCACCTGGATGAAGGCGTGGCTTCTCCTTCTCAACACCTTTGATTCTGGGGACAGTTACGTAAAGCATTCCAATGGGGCCACTATGTGTCTTGCTCTCCTCCTCCTTCCCTTCCCGAGTGGTGCCTGAGGTGCAGGTCGCAGCCTTTCCCCTCGCAGAAGATGCGGTGGAGATGACCTGGAGTCCTCATCAGGTGTGACTCGATTTCCTAGATGTTTAGGGTCATGGGGGCAAAATTACTAAATGTGAGCAGGAAAGATCATCTACCCTGCATTTCCACTCCAGATATATCTAATTAGTATCTACATTAAAAGAAATCATTTTATTGGGGGCTCGTATGCCTCATCACAATCCATCCATCCATTGTGTCAAGCACATTTGTACATTTGTTGCCATCATCATTCTCAAAACATTTTCTTTCTACTTGAGTCCTTGGGATCAGATTCTCATTTT
>NW_022111321.1:18133756-18142025 GCF_000313985.2 Echinops telfairi
TCATATATAAATAAATTTACATATGTACATGCCTGTTTGCCTCCTAGTTCTAGAAATGCCCTTTGTCTCCTAGTTCTTTTCTCTATTTCCTTTTGCTTTACTCTTGTCCCACTATCACATTTAGTCTTCATTTGGGGTTCAATAATTCCTCTTGGTTACATTGCCCTTGATTAAACCCTCCCAGGCCTCCTACACCCTCCTCTTCACTGGTTTTGGATCACTTGTTGTTCCCTTGTCTCTGGGTTTGTTAACACCACTTCCTTTCTCCCCCTCCCCCTCTCTCATGTCCCCCTGGAACCATCAGTCCAGTTGTTTTCTCCTCCAGATTGTTTATCCCACCTATCTTATCTAGCTAGACCTGCAGAGATAATAATATGCAAAAAAAACAAGACAGAGAAAAACAAAGCAACAAAAGAAAACAACAACAAAAACCAATGACAAAGAAAAGAAAAGCCTGTAAATAGTTCAAAGTCTGTTTGTTGACTTTTAGGAGTGCTTTCCCATGGAGTCTGATGGGGTGCCACGTCCTGGCCCCAAAGTCTATTTTTGGTATTCCCTGGGGACTTCGTTGCTCTGCTCCCCTTGTTCTCTTTCATGCCCTTAGTGTTTTGCCTCGGTGTGGTGGGGTCAGATCAGGCACAATTCCAGAACTGTGTCTCCAGTGTTGTCCCCATAGTGCTATGGGTCAGTGAGGGACGTTGTATCTTGTGGTGGGGCTGGCCCTATGGTCTTCTCTGTGCATTGGCTGCTTTGAAAAGGAATATCGTCCTCAGACTTGGTGGGCCAGGATGTGCTCCACGTTCTCTTCCTCCCTCTTCATTTGCTCCTGGGTGCTCTGATCAGACATGTCCCTCTCCTTGAGCTGTAGCTTTAGTGCTATCCTTTGAAATGAATTCTTGTGCGGGGGAAGGGGGGCTGTCCACATAGTTTGGATTGGGGTCAACATCTCAGACCAGTATCTACATTTTTAACAAGGTCCCAGATGATTCTTAAAAAGATTCATATGCATAATCTGGGACCTGGCCTTAAAAAAAAGCAGATGTGCAGCAGGGGGTAGAACGAAAAAGAACTGGTTTGAAGCCCTTGTTGTTGAACGAAAACCCCTTTCTGACCCCATCCCCCCACCATGTTGAAGAATAACTGAAGAAATGTAGAGCTACTGCCTAATTCTAGTGGGGTCTACTAAAGGAGAATATGCTTTTAGAGTCAGTTTCTCTCCTACTTAATCAGCCAAACCAATCAATCAATAACAGAAGCTTTATCAAAGGTTTCGCAAAGGGGTAGTGGCTGCATTCTCTGACTTTTGAGACAGACCTGACCAAATCCCAAATCTGTGACTGAACCATCTTGAGCTTCAGTTGCTTCATCTGGAATGATAGTCGATGTACCACAGAAAATCACTGTGTGAGTTATGGTAGATAACCCATGGGAGGGTCTCCACAGGGCTTCTCCCTGAGCTCTCCTTGCCACCTGACATTAGTCGTTAGCTGAACACCAGGCACGACTGCTTCGGGATTGGGCAGAGCAGCAGGTGAGATGCTAAGCATGCTGAGGAGGAGATGCCCTATGCAGTAGAGTTACTGGGTGTTTTCTGGAGCTATGCCTTGGAGATCTGACCGTGCTGCCTCCCCTATTTCTCCTCAGACTTCCAACTCCAAGGCTGTGACCCAACCATGCCTCCTTTGAAATCTTGTTTGGTTGCTAATACAGGGCCATGTCTTGACCTGGTCATCTTGCTATCCAAGTGGTAGGTCGTGGTACACTCTGCTGGACCATGCTGCGGGGTGAACTCAGAGCAGGAGAGGGGATCTGAAGCTCCTTGTAGGGACACTGGGACTTGATTCGTCATTGGCTCCTGGAACAAGTAAAAGAGGAAATCTAAAAAGTCAATAGACTCCCAAATCCTTTCAGAAAGACACGCACAATGAATGAAGTCTCTGACTATGAGATCTTGGGGAAGATTTCAGAGAGGGCCGAAGCTCGCCAGCATTTGTGCTCGCTTCTTCTTGCCTGGACAAAGCTGGCCTTATTTTCCCAGTTTCCCTTGCTTTTAGGTGTGTGGGGACACACAATGAATTCAAGCTGATGGAGTGAGAGCAGAAGTGATATGGCTCTGGTCCATATACACCTGTCATGTATAATCTTCTATCTCTGTCCTTAGGCACCAGTAGGATGGAGAAGATTCTGAGGACTTAAAAGAGGGTAGACTCACAGGTGGAAGGAGTCTGAGTCCCTGCATGATTGCATCATCTGTCTCTTACGCTCAAAGTTCTGACATAAGAAACAAATCATTACTGTATAGATTTTCAGTTGTTATAGCAACTATCTTTACCTAATACAGTTGATTTAAGAATATCTTTTGTTCAGTTACTGCAAAATGGGTGTCCCGATTGTAGGGAGCTTGTGCAGGTGAGGGCAATGTCATCTCACATTTGCACATGTGCTCTCTTCTTCTTTGCTGAAGGTCATTGATGGTGGGCTGTTTGTAATAAAGGCATAATAATTGGAAAGGCATACTTAAAAAATTGTTTTGTGGTAAATTACATATAATAATGCATTTGCCTTTTTACCATTTTTATGCACATAATTTAGGAATATTAATTATATTCAGCATGTTGTACTGCTATCACTACCATCCACTTCCAACAGTTTGATCTCACCCCCAACAGAAGCAGAGTGCTCCTGCACCAATAACTCGTATTATCGCCCATCCCCACCCCTCCTGCCAGCCCCTGGTAACCACTAATAAACTGTTTCTATGGATTTGCCTATTCTGGGATCATATACTATTTGTCCTTTTTATCTGACATTTCTGAGTATCATGACCTTTGTTAAGTGTGTCCAAGGTTCATCCACATCATATAGCATGTGTCAGAACTTCATTTCTCTTTGTGGCTGACTAATATTCTATCGATGGATATACCAGGTCTTGTTTATCTCTTCACCTCTTGATGGACACTTGGGTTGTTTCCATTTTTGGAGGACTGGGAATAGTGCTGCAATGGACATGGGGTACAAGTCTCCTTTTGAGTCTGTCCTTTCAAGTCTTTTGGTTATACACCCAATAGTGGATGTACCTAGTATCATATTTCTGGGTCATATGCTAGTTCTACACTTTACTTCTTTTTCTTTTCTTATCTTTTCCTTATGTTTAACATTTCAAGGAACTGCCTATTGTCCTCCATGTCAGTTATACAATATTATATTCCCACTAGTAGTGCACAGAGTTCCAGTTTAATCAACATCCCTTGTTTCTTATTATTTTCCATTTTTCTGCTAACAGTTACCCTGATGGGTGTAAGGCAAATGTCATTAGTTGCCAACATATTTCTCTAACCATCTCCTCTATTCTACACTGACATTCCTCATGCCCTACTACCATGAAGATGGGATAGATTCAGGCTATGTTGTCAAAGGGATACATGGAGAATTTTAAGCTGGGGAGAAGTTAGTAAAATAGTGAAATTCACAACTGAGGACAATAGAACCCTAAAGATAGTTCTCCTTTGAATATATATATCTTTACAGCACACAGACATAGAAAAATACACACAGTCATTGTTGCTCAAGATTCTCTAAAGACCATGCACTATAGAGACTGTGAAAGGTAGGTTTATTGTGCCAACCTGGCCAATAAATACATATGGGATTAATAAGGTTGCAGTTTAATTGAAAGGCAAAGAGATAAATGGCTCCGTGAGTCTCACCTTTCTGTCTCTTGCTTTCTGATGATCGGACTAGTGTGTGACTGCTTTAGCAAGTTCTCGGCCTCAATTTGTGAGCTACACTACCTGTGGGACACTCAACCCGTGGATCGTGTCGCTATAGTTTGAGGTTCCTTCGAGACCTGCTTCGCCACACTGCTGGAGTATACATCACTTAAGCTGGGGGCTGTCGGACCCTGTCATCTGGCTGACTGATGGTGATCTGCGCTGCTGTTTGCTGTCTGTGACTGGACCATCTGTATTGCTCTACAGAAGACTCAGCTATTTGCTTCCTTCACTTGCACCCAGCAGCCCTTGTGAGTTGAAGGACTGCTGGTATATTAACTGTTCCACAGAAGTGAGTTGAACTGAGCCCTCTGTAGTGCTCTGTGGACTAATTAGCTGTTTATTTCTTCATGTTGTATATATCTCTATATCTATCTATCTATAAAATCATAAGTGTCCTGGTTTTGTTTCTCTAAAGAACTGTCTAACACAGAGACTCCTCGGTGGGGCTTTAAGTAAAGATCGAAGACCTTTGTGCCCCACCTGTCCCATCTATCCCTTGTTTAGTCTCAGTACCTACTTCTTCCTATGCTCTTCTTTGTTAGTGCCCTGACCCTGAGTGGAACCCTGTCTGATGAGGGCACTGACATAGCTAGAATGAGCAAGGGTTTCTAGACCAGTTGAGGTTAGGTGGGGGCCAGTAGGAAAGATGATTAAAAGGTAGAATGAATGGATTGTGTCATCCATGATTTGGGTGAATTGGGTGAGAAGTCAAAGCTATTCTCAAGTTATTGCTTGGATCTCACTGGGTGGACAGAGCACGTGGGGAGGACTGCTCTAAAGACAATTAAGAAACAAAGCTGGTGCCCACACATGCCTTCTGGAATTTCTTTCATTCCTTATTTTGGGAGATGCTGCCAAGCCTCCTGTGGACGTGGCTGCTCCATGACATCAGGAAGCAGTCTGCAGTCCCCTAGGGATACTCTGTAGATTGGTAAAGCCCAGAGACTGAAGGATGGTTTGGTTCCTTTTTCCATCCCACAGTATGCCCTGGATTTTATCACATCCACGGCCATGTGTGACTTGCTTTCCTTCATCGGTATTTTGCTTTGGTGGGTTTATATTGATTTATGCACACACATATACATGTCCACAGAGACAGTTTCTATAGTCCCCACTATCCTCTCTGGCCTCCAATCAGGGAATTTAGAGATAGAATTTGAAGTCAAATAGAAATGAATTTATTTTTGCTTTTGCCTTTGATGTAACAGGAATAATTTTCCCCTAAGCTAGTGGTCCCTACACATGACTGCTCATGAAACTCACCTGGAAATCTTTTGCTAGCTACAGCTTCTTGCCATGAGCCCCTTTTCCAGGAGATTCTGACTCAGTGGGATTGAGGCATCTGCTTCATGAGGATGGTCAGAGGATTCTGATGAACAGTCAGGTTTGGGAATCACTGACCTGAGACACCAGCCTCCGGATTTATAGCCTCAGCTTTGGCTACATCAGCATTTCATTTTCTTTGAAGAAATCATTGGCAATCATTTTAGGGTAGAAGTAAATGGTGCTTTATTAACCTACTCAGAACTACTAATAACTTACCAAGTATTCACTATTGCCAGACATTGGTATAGATACTTTCTAAAAATGATTCTAGTTAACCTTTTATAATCTTCACGGACACGTTCTGCTATGTCGAAGGGTAGCAGTCTGTCTGTGCTTCATACTTGAGGAAACTAACGCCACAAAGGAGGGTGAAGAAATTCTTTTCATAACTAGTTCATGTCGAAAAAGCAAAAGAATATGGTTTGAACCCATCTATCTCTGCCTCTGAAGGGGAGCCCACCTCTTGATCACTGGACTGAGCTGCCAGTTTGTTGGATTAGTGGTGACCCTGGAATTTCTCAGTGACCTTTTGTCTTTAGGAGACAGGACTCCTTCTTCTGTTATTAGTGGAAGGACATTAAGTCACAACAGAGGCAACCCACTATTATTGAGCAGAAAATTAAAACCCAAGCCCACTGCTGTTGAGCTGATTCCAACTCACTTTGACCCTAAATAGGGTTTCTGAGCTTTTGCAAATCTTTAAGGGAGCCAACAGCCTGCCTCACCTCTCTTCTACAGAGTATCTGGTAGGTTTGAACCTCTGAACTTGCAGTTAGCAATCCAACACCTTACCTGGCTGAGCCATTGGAGCTCCTGGAGTGGAAAATGAGCAAAGAGAAATCTTGGTATTTCAATGCCAAAGGAATTGGAGAGCAAAGCAAAAGCCAAACACCACATTTTTCTAAATATTTGATCCAATTAAGATCTTTTTCTATTCTTGTCTTTTAAGAAAGATTTAGGGTTAAATTTATTGCTTCTAAAGAATATAAGTAATATTTTACAGTTAATGTAGCCAGTTAATGGGACCCTTAAGATGCTTCTTCTTTTTGCACCATCGTAAATCATTGAGAGACTGTTCATAGTAACACTGGCTTAATCACTCTGCTGCTTCTTGTTGCTAATGGGGACTATAAAAATAGAAGGGGCTGTGGAGAAATGTGTTTTCTGAGCTTGCCAAGCTTGAATGGAGCAGAAGCGTGGAGCTGGAAAGTGAGGCCCACAACAGCCTTGGGGTGCTGGTGATGAAGATGATAAATAACCGCCCCAGCACCTTGCTTTCGCATGTTTCTGGAGGAAGCACTTTCCATTTTTCATAGTCCTGAGGTTCATGCTTAAAAAAAACAAAACAGTTTTATTGGCAAATGGTTCACAAGTATATATAATTCAATAGCTCAATCTTATTAAAAAGAGTGTACAATCATTACCACAATTTTAGAACATTTTTTTCCTTATTATTATTACCTCCCCATTTCCCCTCAAACTCTCCTGCCTTATCACCAGGGAACCGCTAATCTAGTTACTGTTTCTGTAGGTTTATCTATCCTGGATTTCATCTACAGAAAAACACACAAAAGCAACAGCAACGGCAACAACAAACCCAACAACAATAACAAAAAAGCAGAGAATAAAACCTCACTACAAGAGAAAGAAAATATGGAAAACAAGTTTCAGGTGGGTCAAAAGGGAGATCAAATGATAAGATGTTAATTTTAGCTTAACTGCATGTATAGTAATCCATCTTCCAATGCCCTCTGCATGATAGCAAGGTTATTCCCTCCCCTGATCTATGGCCAGAGGGGATTCACTGAAGGCTTAATACATCTGTATTTACCCTTCACTTTTAAAAAAAAGTTACATTTTGACCTAACAACATTTTCCATAATCAACTTTACAATGCTGTCTGATAACAAGGCCATTCACATTCCTCAACCATGGTCAGAGGGAATTCACTGGAAGCTTAATCCATGTGTTGTAGACCTTGAAAACTGACTTTGGGCTTCCATTGTCATCCATAGCCGTCTGCAAACCAGGTTTTCATAATTTAAGCTCAGAAACCATTTCCTGCTTTAGATTTGGATTTTATTATTTATTGTCACAAAGGCTGGCGTGCTTCTTCCATGTGGATTTAATTGATGCCTCACTTAGATGGCTGCTTTTTAAAAGACAAGCCTTTAAGACCCAAGATGCTATTTTTTCTGATAGCTGGCTGCTATCTCGTTTCTTTATCACACTTTGCCACGGCACCCATCTCTTCAGCACCCATCTCTTCAGTGATCTGTTCATGAGGGTGAGCACCAAGTAGATACATGTCATAAGAACTAATTGTTCTTAGACTTAAGTGATCCTCAAATTCATTCATATATCCATGGGCTACAGATGCGCTTGAGGTAAAACCCAGTTCACTCAGTGGGGTTTCCACATAAGAGTCCTTTTGGTGTGGCCTATAAGGATGTTGTGTTCCTTAAATTTTTAAAATTACTAACATTTAAAAGAGTTTTATTGTGATATATCACAATATATCAATATCTATCTCTATAACCATAGCCAAATGTATGTATGTATGTATGTATCTTTCTATCTATCTATCTATCTATCTATCTATCTATCTATCTATCTATCTATCTATATTTACACCAGAACTGGGCAAGACTGCTTTGTTTTTCCATGTTTTGCATTTTTTCTGCCTCTGACAGGGTGCAGTCTTACCATCATTTCGATCACTCATTCTAGTGGGAGATATTTGCATTTTCCTTCTCTGACAGGTTCCGGCTCTCACAGGTTTTGCTGTAAGACCAACAGTAACAAATTGTCATTTCAACACTTTGTTTACCTACATCATTTGGTGACATTGGCCTGGTTCGCCATGTGCAACCAGCACCACTATCATTTTCCGAGAATGTCTAATCCCCTTAATCCGCGTTGCCCACTCCTCCCCACCCACCAAGCAATGAGTCCTTCTTTCCCCTACCTCCCTCTCCTCCCTGGGGACCCCTAATCATAGATTGTGGTCGTTATCCATTTGAGAGGCAGGCTTTTTGGTTTTCACTCTTCAGATGAGGAAACTTGACTTTGGTACTGGTCTCCCTGCAGGCCTTTCTCCTTTCCATCACTTCTCCCCGGCCCAGTAGACGAGGTGCCTGTCACGGGTGCATTCCGCTCGCCCCTCGCTC
>NW_022111321.1:18143928-18145859 GCF_000313985.2 Echinops telfairi
TGCATTAACCATTTATACCACCACGGTTCTACCACTAACAACAATTACAGGTTAATTTCATTAAATTCAATGAAAATTTATCTGCATCTCTAGAACTAAATGGTACCTGGCTGTAAGTGATGAGCACTGAGTTCAGGCAGGGCTGGAGGCCCTGGAGAAAAGGAGCAGTTTAGTTCTTAATGGTTTTGAGACTACCAGCAAATTTATGTGAATATTGTAAAGTAGTTGACCCTGGGAGGGCTTGGCCCAGAGAGCTGTGGGAAGGAGGATGGCATCAGACGCCTGGGGATTCCTGGCTCCTCTGGTGCCCATGAGGTCAAGGAATAACCAAAGGAGTGGATCAGGGATCTCTCTCCTCCAAGGTGATGGAGCGCAGGGTTCTTTCCTTCTTAATCCTGAGCAAGACCTGTAACCTGCCTGCCTTTGTACTGTTAGCCGAGGAGGTAGAGACCCTGTCCCATCCACCACCTACCAGACCTGAACCCGTGGAGAGAAAGGTCCTTGCAGCCAGGAGAGAGAAGAAAAGCTGAATCGGAACCAACAGAGCATGCAACACAACAAAATAGAGCTGCTGTTGGAAATAGGCAAAGCTGTAATACGAAAATTTAAAGAAATTTGAGTTTCATTTAAAAAGACTATAAAGAAAAAAAGTCTCACACGAATCAACTCAGTATCAGTAGGTGAGCTGAAACTATGAGTGGTTGCTATTGAAACCCACACTGGAGTTGTGGAAAGCCAGTGCAGAGCAAAACCGGAAGAGGATGACAATCATAGGGAAGCAATCCCCCCAAAACGGGCAGAGTAGAACCAGGAACACATGCTGCAGAAATAGGATTTCAAAAAAGGATAAAAGAAGCAGCTAAGTAAGACATGACAATTAAATAGTAGAAAACAAATCTTTTCTGGAAATATATATATTTTAAAAAAACAGAAAAAAGCTCCGCTGGGCCGAGCTTTCATAGTATGCATTGTTCCCACTAGGCGAGCATACAGCAACTCACTCTTAAGTTAGTGCACCCAGTGGCATTGCCTGGGAAGGTTCTCTCTGGTCACAGTGATTTTTTTTTCATAAATGCAGTTTCTCTTAAACCTCATTTTTTTGTGATGGCCAATTTAACAGAATAGTGTGCAGCTGTGAAATTTGTTTCCTGCTTGGGAAAAATGCCACAGAAACTGTTGTGATGTTGAACACAGCTTACAAGAGCAGTGCTATGGGGGAAAACTCAAGTGTACAAGTGGTTTTCTTGTTTCAAAAAAAGTGAAATGTTGATTGATGACAAACCTCATTCTGGATATCTGTCAACTTCCCCAGTCAAAATGTCACAAAATTCATGCAATTTGTGCTCAAAGACTGACGATGGACCACTGAAGAGATGGGGACGTTATCTGGACCATCTTGGAGCTCAGCTCAGTGAATTTTAACAGAAGATTTCAGAATGAGAAGGGTCCCTGGGAAATTTATGCCTTGGGTTCTGACTGACCAGGAAAAAGATCGTTTAGTGGAAACATGCCATGCTTTGAAAGAACAGCTCTGAAGCGACCCAGACATTTTCCCCTAAGGTCATCACTGGTGACAAGACATGATGCATTCTTACCATGCTGAAAGCAAATGTTAATCAAGCCAGTGAAAGATGTCATCACCACCTCACTCCCCAAAACTCGTCAAGTAAAAGCAAAGATCAAGAAAATGCTCATCTGTCTTTTGATGTGAGGGGGATAGTACATTTGGAATTCATTCCACCCAATTAGACTGTTAAAAAGATTGCGTGGCAGTGTATGACAAAAAAGGCCTGATTTGGGGGACTGGTTTTGTCACCATGACAATGCACCTGCTCATGCAGTCATCGCAGTGCACCAGATTTTTAAAAAAAATCATTTTATTGGGGGCTCGTACAATTCTTATCACAATCCATCCATCCATCCATTGTGTC
>NW_022111321.1:18146593-18155032 GCF_000313985.2 Echinops telfairi
TAGCTGGGCACAATCAGCTTTCTTCACCACATTTGCTTATGCACACATTTGTCTTCAGTGATCATATCAGGAAGGTGGGTGCCCACTGGTATGATTTTTAGTTCTTTGATGTCTGATAACTGGTCCCTTTTACACCTCGTGGTCAGACAGGCTGGTGAGTGCACCAGATTTTGGCAAAAAACAGCATGCCTCTCTTGCCCCATACACCTGACTCACCCAACCTTGCTCCATGTGACTACTTTTTGTTTCTGTGAATGAAGAGGGACATGAAAGCACAGAAATTTGATGGTATAGAAGAGGTGAAGAAAAAAAACACGGGATGTGCTGTCAGCCATCCAAAAAGAGGAGTTTGAAAAATGTTTCTAAGAATGAAATTGCAGATTTTACAAATGTATTAAGTGTAAAGGAGAGCACTTAGAAGGTGATAAGATTGTTTTGTAAAAATTATACGTAGCTTAAAAAAAATCCAATATTTGGTGGGTTCCCCCTTGTGTATATGGGTGTATACATATACATACAGACATTTATAGAGAATATATATATGTTCCAGGTTAACTGATGAGAAAAGACACACCTAGCTATATCTTGGAAAACATCTATAAACTCTGAGAATAAGGAGAAATCTTGGGAGTTTTTAGACAGAAAAAGTACTTACTAGGGAATAAGAGTAAAATATTGGCATTAGGCTTCTCTGGAAGCACAGGATGTGGGACGAAAATCTGCAGAGAAGAATACATGCTACAAGAATCCTATGTCCCACCAAGGTATCATTCACCTGTTAGAGCGAGAAAAAAATACTTGAATATATGCAATGTTTTCAAGTATTTTCTTCACATTCACTATCTCACCAAATATTTTAAAAGGACTGCAGGCAAACAGCAAATGAACTACACCTGCAACAGAAGCGGAGAGGAAACAGTAATGAGAAGAACCCTGGGTGTAGTTCCCGAGTGATGAGGCTATTTCAAGCTGTGGGACCAGTAGCAGAGGCAGCAAAGAAAGACCAAGATAGCTGATGAAATAATTACCAAGGACAGTGAGCTCCAAGAGTAAATGTGTTCATAAGTCAGATTTACCTAATATTTAAAGAAAGACAGTTGGATGTTCTTTGAACTCTTCTAGGCCATAAAAAATATGAAAAATATTTTAATTCAATTAATGGAGCCTAACAGAGAGGTCTGCAGGGCTGGTCCCACCAAGAGACAGTACCCTCACTGACCCACAGCACTGCAGCGGACAGGACTGGAGACACAGTGTGGGAATTGACATCCCCCCGACTCCCCACCCACACAGACAACAGAGCAAACCAGGAAGGGAGTGCAAGGGGAGCAAATCCATGAAGTCCCCAAGGAATCCCGAAAATAGACTTGACTTGAAGGGCAGGGCTTGGCACCTTATCAGAAGTGCTGGGGAAACATATATAAAGGTCAGCAGACAGACCTGCAACTATTTATAGTACCCCTTATTTTCATTCTTTTTCATATCTATCTATATACGATAGACAAGATAAACAATCCCAAGGAGAAAACTACAGGACTGATGATTCCAGGGGGACGGGGGAGGGGGATGTAGGGGAAAACCAGGGACAAGGGAACAACAAGAAATCTAAAATCTATGGCAAGAAGGATGTAGAACACCTGGTGGGGTTTGATTAAGTGCAATGTAGCCAAGAGGAATTACTGAGAGCCAGATGAGGGTCAAACTTGACAGTGGAACAGGAGGAAAATAAAAGGAAATAGAGGAAAGAACTAGGCGGTAAAAGACATTTATAGAGGCATAAATATAGGCATGTAAAGGTGTAAATATATTAATATATAATAATAGGGATAAAGGTTTATGTACATGTATTTATATGTTAAGTATCAAGGTAGCAGAAAGACATTGGGCCTCTGCTCCAATCCTCCCTCAACACAAGAAAACTTTGTTCTAATAACCTGGCATTCTGGGATGCTCTCCTTCCTGTCACAATTGCTGATGTCAAAATAGGTGCATAAGCTAATGTGGTGAAGAAAACTGATGATGCCCAGCTATTACAAGATATAGCATCTGGGGTCTTAAAGCTTGAATTTAAACAAGCGGCCATCTAGCGGGGAAGTCAGAAAGCCCACATGGAAGAAGTACACCAACCCATGTGATCACAGGTGTCAATGGAATCAGGTATCAGACATTAGAAGACCCAACATAAACAATCATATAGATGGAAATGAGGAGGGTTTGAGTGGCGACCCAAAGCCCATCTGCAGACAATTGGACATTCCCTCACAGAAGAGTCACAAAGAAGGAACGAGCCAGCCAGGGTGCAGTATAGCACCGATGAAACACACAACATTCCTTTAGTTCTTTAATGCCCTCCCCGCACTATCATGACCACACTTCTACATTACAAATGCGGCTAGGCCAGAGCATGAACGCTGGTACAGATAAGTGCTCTTGATGCACAGAATCCAGGACAGATAAATCCCTAGGAACAATAATATCAGGAGTATCAATATGGTGAGGCTAGGAGGAAGGTAGGGGGAGAATGGGAAACCAATTGCAATGATTGACATGTAACACACACACACACACACACACACACACACACACACACACACGGAGGCATGAAAACAGAAATGTGGGTGAAGGGAGACAACAGAGGGTATAAGATATGAAAATAATAAACATGTATAATTTATCAAGGGTTCACGAGGGTGGGAGGGTGGGGGAGGGAGGGAATAAAGAGGAGCTGAAAGCAAGGGCTCAAGTAGAAAGAAAATGTTTTGAAAAGAATGATGGCAACATATGTACAGATGTGCTTGATATAATTGATGTATGGATTGTTATAAGAGCTATAAGAGCCCCCAATAAAATGAATTATTTTTAAAAGATGGAGCCAAACTAATTTCAATACTCATCTTTAATAAAGATGTATATATGAAAATCTAAAGACTATAAACTTCTCTACCATACCATAAACATTGATGCCCAAACTGAAAGTAAACTGTAGATAGAATTTAGTGATGTTTTAAAAGAGTACCACGCTGTGACCTTCTGTTGTTCTGAAGTGATGATGAATTATATAGCACAACAAACACTGTCCAGACTTGCACTGTCCTAAAAATCATTGCTATGTCTGAGCCTATTGTTATAGCCAGCGTCAATCTATATCCCTCAAGGTCGTGATCTTTTCCACTGACCTTCAACTTTACCAAACATGATGTCTCCCCCAGGGGCTGGTCCCTTTTGATAACCTGTTCAAGGTATAGGAGATGAAATCTCTCCATCATCACTCCCCCCTCACCCCCCACCCCATCATCACTTTTAAGCAGCAGCCTGGATATACTTCTAAGACATTTGTGTTTTCTTCAGTCAGTTCATGCTATAGTCGGTAACGTTTGACAGAACCATACTTCAAATGCATCAACTCTTCTTCATTCTTCCTGACTCACTGTTCAACTTTCACATGCATATCAAGTGATTGAACATAGGGCTCGGGTCAGATGCACCCTAGTCCTCAAAATCACATGATTGCTTTTTAACATTTTAACAAGGTCTTTAGGAGCCATGGTGGTGTAGTTGGCTATGTGTTGGGCTGCTGACTACAAGGTCAGTAGTTTGAATCCACTAGCTTCTCTGTGAGCAAAAAGATAAGGCTTTCTGTTTCTGTAAAAATGTACCCCTTTGGAAACCCACAGGGAAAATTAAAGTGACCCGTTAGTGTTACTTTAGGGTTGGTATGAGTCAGAATTGACTTGGTCAGCGTGAGCCTGGAGTTTTGTTTGTTTGTTTTGGTAAAGAGGTCTTTTGCTGCAGATATACTCAATGCAACATGCCATTGGATTTATCGATTACTCTCCTTTCTTCGTTATTAGTGTGGTTGCCTTCCATCCTCACTGTATCTTCTCGTAAGGCTTCCAGGAACAAGGAAAAGTCTTGGCCAAGAAACAAAAGCAGAATCATCCCCTCTCCTTATTGATTTGAGTGGAAGTTTGGCATAAAAGCAGGTCCAAGAGGAGACATTGGTCCTTACGAAGCTGGGTCTGGAAGGAATTGGGCATGTGATGGACCAGAGTCCCAAGGCCATATGAAAATATAATGGAAATGAATATTGGGAAGCATGATTACAGAGAACTTGTATAGACCTTCATTCTATACCTGATTGGATATATTAAAAGGGGAGATTAGAATTTTCCCAGAAGAAATATGTTTTTGTATATTTTGTTTTACCCCTATGTATAGTATGGGGACTGGAAATCTAAGCTTCACCTAGAACATTCAGAGTCAGGAAATTTCCATTTGAAAGAACATTCAGTGTGTCATGAGTGGGAATAGCAATACCAGAAGAGTAGGGAGAAGGGGGAGGATGGGAGAGATGGGGAACCAATTGTAATGATCGACATATAACCATGCACCCCTCTCCAGGGGGAAGAACAACAGAAAACATGAGGGAAGGGAGACACGGTGGGTATAAGATATGAAAATAGTAATAATTTATAATCTACAAGGGGGTATTGGGGGGAGTAGGGAAAAATGAGGAGCTGATTAGAAAAGGCTCAATAGAAAGTCAATGTCTATAAATGAATGAAGGCAACATATATACAAACATGTCTGATGCACTCACTGTATGGATTGTAACAAGAGTTGTAAGAGTCCCCAATAAAAAAAAAGAAAAAAATTCAGGCCCACCAAGAACTGCTGAGCGAATAAAAGATTTACATTTGAAGGAAATACCTGAAGAATTAAAAAATATGCCTGGATTTTTGAATCTCAAGAAATCATTGGCTGTTGGATTCGTCAAGGCAGGGAAGGTTCAGGTCCATCGGAGAAAAATCGCCTCCTAACACTGAAAGTCAGAGGAAGCAAGTGAGCAGGCAGCCTGATATGCTCCCTTGTGACCGCCGGGGTCCCCTTGTTGAGTGGAAGCAAGGGAGGGGAAGCAATACGGGCCTGGGCTGAGTTTGGATACGTTCCATTGGCACCCATGACTCTATTCCACAGAGAAGAGAAAGGTGAGGAAAGGCTGGCTGAGCCTTTGGGAACCGATGTACTCCTTGGGTTGAGAGAGAGAGAGAAAGAGTGAGAAGATAGACATAGAGATGAGAGAGAGAGAGAGAGAGAGAGAGAAAGAGAGAAAACTAGCTGGTTGGTCTGAAATGCAAGTACCATATATACTCGAGTGTAAGCCTACCTGAAAATCAGCCCAGGCACCTAATTTTACCACAAAATGGCATTAAAAATGTGCTGAAAAACTCAGCTTATACACAAGTTTATACGGTAACTGTGCATGGACTCCCAAGTTTGATCCAGCGAGGAGGGGTAGAGCTGCATTGATCAGAAACTGACCAAATGAAGAGAGAAAGTTGCTGATACTGTGGAATGGTGTGAATTGTAATTTCAAGGCTTGCTCTTTACTGGACTTGTTTATCTCATTGCCATCAAGTTGATGATGACTCTTAGTGACCCTATAGGACAGGATAGAACTACCCCTGTGAGTTTCTGAGACTGTACTTGTTTATGGGAACAGAAAGCCCAATGCTTTCCCTGTGAAGCAGTCGGTGGTTTTGAACTGCTGACCTTGCAGGTCGAAGTCCAATGCATAACCACTATGCCCCCATCGCCCCTTGAACACTTGCAACAGATGCCCCAATTTCCAACCAGAATAGAGGAGCTTTTAGATAAAGGAACGTGCGTATTTCCTCAGAATATTGGGTTGATAGGGAGGGGTATTTCGAAACTGGATGTCTAAAGTGGGTGGAGATATGGTTGGTTCAAAGCATTCATGAGTGTGCTTAACATAAAATGATTGAGGTAGGGAGATTTCATTTTTTTTATATGAAAGGGACAAGGTGGTTGGCTTGCAATTCAGTGAATTACTTGATATGACTCGTCTAGACAGTCATTATAAAAACTCACTGCCACTGAGTCAATACTGACTCACAGCAACCCCATGAGTTGCCGAGACTGTAACTATTTACAGGAATAGAAAGTCCAGTCTTTCTCCTACAGTGGATGAGGCCCAATTCATAACCACTACACCACCAGGGTTCCTATAACTCCTACTAAAGGACTATTTCCTAGTGGGGAAAGATGCTGATAGGATTGTATGACTTAGTTATCAATGATTGCTAACAGGGCTAAATGTGATTGTAAAACGTGGAACTTTAATGTGGGGATGGGTCAAGTTTGCTAGCCCATGGCATTTAAAATAAGCCATGTCAGATGCAGAAAGCAGTGACATCACTGCCAGTAAGAAAGAAAATCCAGAGTGGCACGTGCTCTTGGACTTTGAAATCTCTGCATATTGACCCTCCTTGCTCTAGTGACAGAAAGCAGAGGAGCAGCAGCAGAACCAAGTGCTAAAGCATGGGAGACCAGCCCACAGAGCAGAGCTCAGTGTCCTCATGCAAGAGGCTTGCTTGCAGAGTAGGGTGCCTCCAGGCACTTAATTGGAGGAGCTATATTTCTTGGTCCATGGAGCTAGAGCTGAGTGCCTATGGGTTGAGGCACGTAGTGTAGTGCCCTTTGGGTATTTATCAACAGTATTAAAGAGCTTTGCAACATTGCCTAAACAGGAAAGAGGTCAAAGGGCTGCTTGGCAGAGAAGCCAAGGAACAGAGAGCGTGAGGGCAAAACTGTCTTGAGCACTTATGATCCTGTTGTCTTCCCTAATAAAGGCCACAATCATGAGAATTGTGTGTGAATTTTGTGTGGCCACTGCAATTTCTTGGACCCAGCTGCTGAGAAGTAGAGAGTGCTGCTAGAAGCATGGTTGGTGTCTGGATCGGTGGAGAAGGGTGAAGGATGGAGGCAGGCCTGACATCTGTCTCATAGGAACCAGCCTTGGGAAGATGATAGTTGGATTCTCCTTCCACCTGGTGCAGGCAGGCGAGGTCAGACACTGTTCCCATGCCATTTGGGGACAGTAATGATGTTATTTCCAGCCCGTAGTGACCCTTACAAGCTGTTTAATTTCAGAGGATACAAAACAAATAAAGGAGGCCTGGTGGTATAGTAGTTACACATTGGGCAGCAATCTTCATGCTCAGCAGTTCAAAACCAGCAGCAACTTCAAGGGAAAAAGACTGGGGTTTCTACTTCTGTAAATAGTTACAGTCTCTGAAACCCACAGAGGGTCCCTGTGAGTCAGCAATCACCTGATGGCAGGAGAGAATGCAAATAAAGATGAGTTTAAGATAAATTTCTCTGAACTGGGGACTAAAGATGCTTCCACTCGATGCCCTTTCTACCAATTTTGATCTATACTGCCCCATCCCCCTGCCCACAACATTCTCTCCTCTTCTGGGTTCAATAATCTATTGCAATGACCACACAGATCGCACCAAACATATTTACAGTTTATTAAATAAGTAACTTGGAATCAGGATCAATGGGCTACTATTACTCAGGATCTAGGATTAAGATCGGGAAGCTCATTGGCAAACATCTCTTCCTCAGTGCAGGTCAGCTGTCTCGGCTCCTCTCCATCATGCGGGGAAGCAGATCCTCGTCTCTGCCAAACACACTCCCTCTTGGCTGTGTAGGTCACCTCCCAGCCCTGTCAGGTCCGCACTCCTGTGGGGTCCCTTAGGACAGGCTTTTCTCAGCCCCCTCTGGATAAGCCTCCTCCTGGTCCCTTCAGGACAGACCTCTTATCCTTCATCACCGGCCCTGCCACAGGGCCCCTTCCAAGGCTCTTTCTGTCTTCAGTGCTACTGCTCTGACCCATGTTACAGCTTCTTATAAGGACTTTCCTGTCCTCTCTTCTCTTTCCTCTGGCCTGATCTCCCTTCTACTGCATCCTGACTGAAATGTTTGTGGTGTTAACTTCATATACATAAACTCCTGGTCAGTTTGAGACCCTGGACTTCTCACTAAGGCTACAAACTGACCCATCTCCTCTTAGTAAACTCATCTGCATCGTAGGCTACCAATTGCTTGATTTGCCTAGTCTAGTCACATCATTTGCATAGCATATTTACAATGCTTGCAAGGTGCATACCAATCACAGAGCAGGCAGAAGCCAGAGCCATAAAACTTATTTTAAAAATTCAACCACAAGTTGCTTATAGCTTACCCAGGAAATACCCACCGTCTTGGATAAAAACATCTAGCCCTCTGGGGTAGGAAACTGGAACAAAGCTAATTCCTCTGGGTTTAAAGGGAAATATCTTTTAAGCTGTTTCTCCATGAGCTGAGACAAAAGACCACATAAAGGAACTAATTTCAGCACAGTATTTTTTTTTTAGTCTTTTAAAAAGATCATTTTATTAGGGGTCATACAACTCTTATCACAATCCATCCATACATCAATTGTGTAAAGCACTTTTGTACATTCATTACTCATCATTCTCAAAACATCTGCTCTCCACCTAAACCCCTGGCATCAGCTCCTCATTTTTCACCTCCCTCCCTGCTCCCCCCTCCTTCATGAGCCCTTGATAATTTATAAATTATTATTTT
>NW_022111321.1:18155945-18158664 GCF_000313985.2 Echinops telfairi
GTCAGGAAGGTGAGCATCATGGAATGCCAGTTTAATAGAACAAACAAAGTGTTTTTGCATTGAGGGAGTACTTAAGTAGAGGCACAGCGTCCATCTGCTACCTTAATACTAAACCTATAAATTTATGCACATAGATATATTTCCCCATCATTTAAATATATTTACATATGTACATGCCTGTATTTAGACCTCTGTAAATGCCCTTTGCCTCCTAGTTCTTTCCTCTATTTCCTTTTACTTTCCTCTTGTCCTACTATAATGCTCAGCCTTCATTTGGGTTTCAGTAATTCCTCTTGGTTACATTGTCCTTGATCAAGCCCTACCAGGCCTCTTACACCCTCCTCACCATTGATTTTGGATCACTTGTTGTTCCCTTGTCCCTGGGTTTGTTAACAACATTTCCTTTCCCCCACCTCCCTCTCTCCCATACCCCCCTGGAACTGTCGGTCCCAATGTTTTCTCCTCCAAATTGTGTATCCTGCCTATCTTATCTAGATATATCTGCAGAGATAATAATATGCATAAAAACAAGACAGAGCAAAACAAAGCAACAAAAGAAAAGAAAACAACAACAAAAACAATTACAAAAAAGAGAAATGCCTGTAAATAGTTCAAGGTCTGTTTGTTGACCTTTAGGAGTGTTTTTTTTTTTTTTAAGGAGTGTTTTTGAGTCTGATGGGATGCCACACCCTGGCCTCAAAGTCTATTTTTGGTATTCCCTTAGAACTTCCTTGCCCTGCTCCACTTGTTGTTTTGTTGCACGCCCTTAGTGTTTGGTTTCAGCACATTTTTTTTTTTTGCTGAAAAAACCCCTCCGTTTTTTTGGGTCAAATTAGGTGCCTCAGTTTATGCTCAAGTATATACAGTAGATCATTCAGAACAAGAGTTAAATTTAAGTGAGAACTGAATACATTCTATAAGAAATACTTTAGATTATTTAGTGTGTGCTCTTCAGATTCCTGGCTCCCCATCTAGAAGAAAGCAAAACTGGAAACGACATGTAAGCATACAATAATAAAAGTATTACCTAAAAAACGTGTGTGTGGGGGTTTAATATATACAACTTATGACATGGGAGATATTGACTAGAAGCTCAATAATAAAAACCTTTACCAAAAAGCAAGCAAATAAACAAAAAGAATGAATACAATTAGTTCACATAACCTCTATCTAATATTCAATATTCCATATATGTCTAGGAAAATTGGTAGTTGAAAAAGTGAAATGGAATGCATACAGATCCACATCCTACACATGAGTGCACTGAAATAGACTAGTATTGGCTTCTTTAAATCAGAAAATTCTAGGGTTTATTCTGCCAGGAATTACTGATTCAAGAAGAATGGGCTGCCTTCATTATCAGAAAGGACATTTCACAATCTACTTTGAAGTATGTTGTCTGTGATTGGATGATATCTAGCCAATCAATACAACTAGTATTCAAGTTTATGAATAAACCACTGAAACTAGTAGTGAAGACATGGAAGAAGTCTACAAACGTACGTGATATCAAGATGCATTGATAATTATTGGCGATTGGAATGCAAAAGTTGGAACGAGGGAGGAACAGTTGCTGGAGAATACGGTCTTGGTGATGGAAACATGGCAAGAGATTGTGTGATAGAATTTTGCAAGACCAATGACTTCTTCATTGCAAATGGCTTTTTATAACAATATACAAATGACAACCAAACAGATGAACTTCTCCAGATGGAATACACAGAAATCAAATCGACTACATCTGTGGGAAGAGGCGAAGGAGAAGCAGTTAAAACCAGGCCAGTCAATCGGCAAGAGCAATGCTCCTCAACGTGCAGAGTGAAGGCCTCTCCCTGGGTGACCGCGCTGCACACGACAGCCCTGCACATACAGTTCGGGGATAGCAGCCAATCCGACCCGCCCACATGGGGGCAAACCAAGAGGGGAGTGCAACGGACCGAGGACGGGAGCGAAGCCACGAAGTCCCCAAGGAACCCTAATCGCAGACTTCTGACTCGGGGGTGGGGTGGGGGCAGCACTTGGCACCGCACCTGAACTGGTTGGGATTTATTCACAAGGGGGCCACATGGAAAGCCTAAGGCATAAAGGGGGAGGGGTACTAGACCGCTCCATCCAGGACTGTGGGAAAAACAACGTGGACTTCTAAAAAACTTGCCTTTTGGACGCGAATGCAGCTTTATGTCATGATGCCTCTTAGACTGGTGGCTATCTGCGTGCTGTTTTTGTTTTAGTTTAAAAAATCTTTTGTTTTATTATTATTATTATTTAGTTTTTTGGTGTTTATACAAGAAATGCAGGACGGAGTCTTATGGAGAGAGTGGCCATACTGACTGTTCCTGGGGGGAATCAGGTGGGGAGAGCGGGGAGCCAAAAACAATGGGTACAGGGCCATAGTAAGTTTTCTGAAATGGACCACGAGGAATGTGTAGCTTTTCTGATCATTTTTGATCAATCAAAATGTATCTGAGAGGAATTACTGAGAAATGAATGACGGGCAAACATCATAGTGGGGTTGGAGGAAAAAACCCATATATATATATATATATATGCAAATATAATATATGGCTATGTATGTACTTGTTGTATATAAGTATATATATGTAAATGCAACAAGGAAGCATATGGACACTTTGGGCCTATACTTAAATCTTACCTTTGTTCAAGAATGGTTTGTTCTAATAATGTGGCATTGTATGATACCCACCCTCCTGACATGATT
>NW_022111321.1:18159273-18160849 GCF_000313985.2 Echinops telfairi
TTATGTGATACACCTCATTAACCATGTTAGATGTGTTTATGTTCATTTGTACACTCAAGATCACTTGGTACATGGTAGTCAAGATAGATGACCCCTCAGAGACAGTGACAGGAGTAGGGTTCCCTAAATATTATAATGAAATGTGCAAGGACCCAGGGTTAGAACACCAGAAAGGAAGAAGACACTCGGCATATTTTAAATGGAAAGAATTAAGAGAATATTTCAAACCTCCAGTGGCAATATTGAAAGATTCTGTGGGCATAATATTGAATGATTCAGGAGGCACCCAAAGATCATGGAAAGAATAAGAGGGGGTATCCCCTAAAACACTGGAATCCCAGAGTACTTCCCTGTTCTATGTAACTTGCACATGGATCAAAAGACAAATGTGGGAATAGAACTAGGGAATGATACATGGTCAAACCAGAAAGGTGTGCGCCAGGGTTCAATTCTCTCACCATACTTGGTTAATCTGTATGTTTGGGAAACTGAAGAGCAGGAAGAGAATGCATGCAGGCAAATTCTCTCTGCTCATCATGAAGAGTCTGGAAGGCCAAGACTCTGGTGGAGGGAGACCTTCACATTTGTGCATTGGAGATGAATTCCAGTCACATTCTTCTGACTAGAAATCATCCCTACAATCTCCCCTCCATAATAGTGCTACTTTCAAGATGATTCTTTCAAACACATGGCTGCTTATTGTACTCCTGGAGGATATCTGTCTTTAAGAGTAATCAGACTCTCCTCCGCTCCCAAAGCTTAGCTTAACCTTTCTGATACCGATCATAGGTCGTTTCCCCTGGAGAGGACTCAGGGCTATCCAAGGTTAGGCCATCATTTTAACGCTGGTGCCTGCCTATCCTGTTACATATGTGTCTTTCGTACCTGCCTACCACGTTATGTATGTGCTTACCAGGGCTTGCTAGCCCAAGACTGTATAAACCTGTTGGAGGATACATTTACTCTTTTTCTGGTTCCTGGCTTCATGGAAAGGTAAACACACTGCAGGCTTTGTCTGTCTCGTCATTTTTCCTCAATTGCACAACCACTCCTCAGGACCCTCTTGGTTGTAAGGTTGGACCTTAGATATATGTTGAACAAATTTCAGAGATGCTGGATTATATGAAGAAGAATGGGAATCTGGGTTGGAGGAAGGCTATTAACAACTCAAGATATGCAGATGACACAACATGGCTGGCTGAAAATGAGGAGGATTTGAAATATTTGCTGATGAAGATCAAAGATTGTAGTCTTCAGTATGGATGACAACTCAATGTAAAGAAGACCAAATCCTTACAGCTGGTCCATTAGGTAACATCATGATAAATGGAGAAAGGGTTGAAGTTGTCTAGGATTTTGTTCTGCTTGGGTCCAAAATCAAGCAGCAGTCAAGAGAACAAAAGGCATGTTGCATTGGGTAAATGTGCTGAACAAGACCTCATTAGAATGTTGAAGAGTAAGGATGTTACTTTGAGGACTAAGGTGTGCCTGACCTAAGCTGTGGTATTTTCTTTTCTTTTTTTAAATCATTTTATTGGGGGCTCATACAATGCTTATCACAATCCATGCATATATC
>NW_022111321.1:18161509-18163704 GCF_000313985.2 Echinops telfairi
GCACATTGAAAGAGAGGAAGTTC
This sequence comes from Echinops telfairi, assembly GCF_000313985.2. Taxonomy (NCBI): domain Eukaryota; kingdom Metazoa; phylum Chordata; class Mammalia; order Afrosoricida; family Tenrecidae; genus Echinops; species Echinops telfairi. The sequence goes on from NW_022111321.1 coordinate 18,161,533, forward strand.
CTTAAGGAAATGGATTGAAGCGAGGAGGGCCCGTAAGGAAGTGGGTTGACACAGTAGCAGCAACAGTGGGCTCAAGCAGAGGGACAATGACGGTGAGGATGGTGCAGGACTGGGCAGCCTCTTCTTTTGTTGTACATAGAGTTGCTATGAGTCTGAGTTGACTTGATGACACTTAACAACACCAAAAATGTTCAATATAATATTTAAATATAATGACACATCATACAAAGAACTCCCAAAAAGGCAAAAACAGAGAAACTGCCCAATAGAAAAAAAAAATGGAGGAGCTGCAGAGACTACGTGCATAAGAACCCTTCTAAATGGCCACAATTTCATGAAAATACATTAACAGTTGCAGGTGATCAGATAATCCAGTTTTAAGTAAGTATGTTATGAAATACACATAAAATGCCCTGAAGTTTAAAAAGTGATAATATCTATTTCTGATGGGGCTATGGAGCAGAAAGTTCTCTTCTAAGATGCTGGTGCAAATTAAAATCATTCTAATCTTGGTTTAAAGCAAACCATCAAAACCCGTTAAAATTAATACTGCATATTCCTTTCTGTTTAGCAATCCCACTGCGGGGATGTTATCCTCTAAAGAAAACCCATTAGTATGTAAAGATTTAAGAAGCTACGAGCATGCTGATGAGGAGGAAAGTAGCTTAATTGATTTTTGTCCTTCTATACCATAAAATATATTCTGCAGGCATGAAGAAAACAACTAAACTTTGCTTGACCTAGAAGTATTTTCGTGAGGTGGTTTGTGGTGAGAAAAGCAAGATCCAGGAAAGTGTTTAAAATATTATCCTATGTTTGTAAAACAATATATTACACACACAGTTCTGTAATTACTTCTGGGATTATACATTCTATGTGCACAGAGGAAAATATGAAAGGACACGTGCTAGGCTGTTATCAGGAGATGCTGGCTTGGCAAAAAACCCATCATGTGTGTGTATCCTTAGGGAGAAGAGGAACAGAGGATCAAAACAACACAACACCAGATGACTGATAAGATGTGCATTTATGCATATTATACATGTTGAAGAAACTTGAAGAATGAAAAATTTCTTAAAATAATAAGATTAAATAATAAAAAAAACTGATGATGGGGCTGTGAAAGGCTCTGTAGATATAATTGTCAAGATATCCTTGAAGTTAGTCTAGATCACAACTCCACAGCACCTGCTTGACCCAGTCAACACCGGGTGACTTTGTCTACCCAGTCAGATGACCACTTGGTGAAGATTGCCCAACATGGTGGAAGTAATTAATGCCACTGAATTGTACACATAACAATGATTGGAATGGCAAATATTTTTCTATATATATTTCACCACAATCAAATATTTAGAAAATAAGCCTGTGTTAGTCTAGGTTGACTAGAGAAACAAATTCATAGACACTTCTGTGTGTAAGAGGGAACTTTAATAAAAGAGCAATTGTACATTAAGAAAACATCCCTGCCCAATCTAGATCAAGTCCATAAGTCAATTATTACCCATATGTTGGCACTAGTCCATAAATTCCTCTTTAGACTCTTGCAGCCATGCAGTGACAGCAAATGCAGGAAGACCACAGGCCAGCAGGTGGAAAGTCTTGTGGATCCAGTGGTGATGGAAGCATATCAGTGGAGGAATAGGTCTCCATATGGCTCTTCCAGGTCCAGGGCTCTGGCTCTATCAACAGGAATGCCTCACAGGGAGTGAGTGTGTCTGGCCTCCAGTGAGCTATTTACCTCCGTTGCACCTCCAAATGAGGTCATCAAGCTGCAACCTGTTGACAGGCTAACTTCCACTCCTTCACTCTTGATAGGCTCAAGTTGACACCAGATTATGTAACTTCCACAAAGCCACTTGGCAACTGTGGCCATCAACTGTATTAGAGTCAGAGTTAAAGTCAGAGTTAAACCTAAAGAGAAAGTCAGATATGGCAGGTGTGAGTGGGTCATATGGACAAGACACAGGACTATTAAATTTTAAAACAATAAAGGTAATGACTTGGTGAGTCTGAAAATGTTGTTAATGAAATCTAAAAAGAACTAGAAAGTTCCTCTTATTTCATGCCATAGAGCAGAATATATTTTCACAAGGTCCAGAGTTAACATTAACTTAAATTTAAAAGAGCCGAGTAGCTAACCACAAGGTCTGCAGTTAGAACACCCCAGCC
>NW_022111321.1:18164717-18189608 GCF_000313985.2 Echinops telfairi
ATTAGAGCTGGAAACACAGGGAATCCAGGACAGATAAACCTCTCAGGACCAATAATGAGAGTAGCAATACCAGGAGGGGAAGAGGAAGGTGGGGTGGAAAGGGGGAAACCAATCACAAGCATCTACATATAACCCCCTCCCTAGGGGACAGACAATAGAAATGTGGGTGAAGGGAGAGGTCAGACAGTGTACGGCATGAAAAAATAATAATTTATAAATTAAGGGTTCGCGAGGGAAGGGAGGCAGGGAGGGAGGGGGAAAATGAGAAGCTGATACCAAGGGCTCAAGTACGAAGCAAATGTTTTGAGAATGATGATGGCAACAAATGTACAAAAGTGCTTGACACAATGGATGTATGTATGGATTGTGATAAGAGTTGTACAAGCCCCCAATAAAATGAGTTTTAAAAGGAAAAAAAAAAAAGCCAAAGCATTCTTGGAGAATAAAGGAGGACCCAATATTTCTATTGCACCATTATGGCTTCGTAGCCTGAAGGAAGATTTCTCTGTTTATTTACAGAAAGAGAATCCATCTCTTTTTCTTTGTTATTCCTGCTGCTTCTTTCTGCTCATCAATGTGAAAATGTTGCCTCAGTCAGTCAGGGAAGGAGGCACATCTCCCCTTCAAGTAAGTACCACCTGCTTGCCCTGAGACACTGCAGGATGGGCCGGTTTGGGGGAGATAACAGTTGTATGAGCCCCTAATAAAATGTTTAAAAAAAAAAAAAGAAGACAAGAGGTTCTTTCACAGCACTATAGAATTGACCCAGCTCTACCAAGCAATAGACTACCAGGAGTTGGGAGGGGGAGTTGTTCTGCTGTATAATGGCCTCTGCAGAGAAGGGAGTGGCTCAAAGCTGTCCAAATGATGCCCCGGTAGCACTGAGCACATCCTGTCTACCTGAGGAGAGCACTGGGTTCTCTCAGTGTGAACTTTTTGCTTGGCTTCTGCCAAGTACGACATCACCACAGGCCAAACTCTCTCCCCCATTGGTGAATTTGTTGTTTCTAAGATGAAGCTTTATGAGAGAGTTTAAACATGTCTTCTGTCCAAGAGAACTTGCACTACTCCCTTCTCCTTGTCCAGTCTTCACATTGGCTCCTTGTCTCTCAGTCTCCTCTCACATTTGACATTGCTAGCAGCGGACATTTAGGTGAACCTGTAGGGACCCTGGTGGTGTAGTGGTCAGGAGTTGGGCTGCGATCCTAGCATCGGCAGTTCCAAAACACCATCAGCTCCTGGGGAGAAAGACTGGGTTTACTCCCGTAAACAGATACCGGGGTCGCTATGAGTCAGTGTTGGCTCAACGGCAGTGAGTTTGGTCTGTGTTGGAGGAGACATTTACTACCATACCAATCATTGACATCTCAGACCTACTCCTGGAGATAAAATAAATTCTTTGACTTTTTGAGTGTCATTGATTAGGATTTGAAGAATGATTTTGACCAAAACCAGCCTAGAATTTTGAGCATTGCAAACTTTATGTGAGAAAACACCAAGACTCTTTGATTGAAACCATCCGGATGAAAAAGACAGAGAACGAAAAAGCACGTGAATACTCAGGGGACAGGTAATGGTGGGGTGCAGTCCTTAGGCAATCGAATCTCTCAGACTCCACCGTGTGATACATAGCCTGGCAGATGCTTTTGTAGGAGTGGAGGAAGTATATGGCAGATTGCTTTCTATTTGGGCTGTCCCCAAACTTAGAAGGCAGTACATACTCCGTCTAGGGGTACTTAGATGCAGAAAATACCAAATCATTTAGATCGCAAAGGGAATAAAATGTTAGTTTCATTATCACTCGCTGCCACTGGAACCTCATTGTTACTGGGGGATTTTAGAGTTTACATCTCCATATGGTTAAATAATTATTTCAGGATATTGTATTGCAGTGTAACTTCGGCCCACTCTTTAAGGAAAATGATCAGAAAATGATCTGGAGCGATGTCTGGCTAGTTTAATGGACCTGGGCTCCAGGTTGTTCATGTCTGAAGGAGCCTGGGAAAGAAGTAATTAAGGATATTTGCTGTAGGTTGCTGTGTTGAGTTTTGCTTCTGGGCACGTTCTGCACTTGAAAATAAAATTAAAAAATTGAAAACACAATCAACATCTCCTCTGCTATTTTCTAACTTCTGTCCAAATCCCTAGGATTCTGTCATAAATGAAGTCCTTAGATAGTTACGGTCCCAAATTGTAGCTCATGTTTTCATTGAGAGAATTCTTAACTACATGTGCAGAAATAAGAGCCACATGATTTCTTCAAAATAGGACCAAGTGGCTGTGAATGTAAGATTTCTTTCTTTCTTTAAAAAAGAAATCATTTTATTGGGGGCTCGTACAACTCTTGTCACAATCCATCCATCCATTGTGCCAAGCACATTTGTATATTTGTTGCCATCATCATTTTCAAAACATGTGCTTTCTATTTGAGCCCTTGGTATCAGCTCCTCAGTTTTCCCCTCCCTTCCCTCCTCCTTCACTCACAAACCCTTGATAATTTATAAATTATTATTTTGCCATATCTTACACTGTCGGAAGTCTCCCTTCACCCACTCTTCTGTTGTCCATCCCACAGGGAGGGGGTTATAAGTAGAACATTATGACCGGTTCCCCATTTCTCCCCCATGTTTCCCTTCCCCTCCTGGTATCGCTACTCTCATTATTGGTCCTGAGGGTTTTATTTGTCCTGGATTCCCCATGTTTCCAGCTCAACAAACCCCCAAACCCAAACCAAAAAACATCAAAACAAGACAATTAGAAGCAAACAAACAAAATGGGAAAACCAAACCAAAGGAAGGCTAGCTACAAGCTGACCTCTCCACCCTACCCTCCGATCTCTTTTGATTTTGGAAAATTGGAAGCAATGGTCTCAATGGATTTAATTTCAATCTTTGTTGGTTGATATTTTCATTAAATTGGGAGTATGTCATATGCTTTCAGATATTCATGGTTCAAAGGGTACTTATCCTCTCATTTTCTCTAAGGATGGTGCATTTCATTGATATCGTGGAGCTAAAAGGGACTCAACACTCATTTTGTCCATTTCTTACTCATTTTATAGGTGAAGCCTTTTAGAAATGTTTCAAGGAGCTGGTGCTGGTCCTCGGCCTCACAGCTAGTTAATTAGTCAGTGGGGCCCGGGTTTCCTGACTGCATACTGCTCATTCTACTTCACTGTACGGCACCAAACAGAGTATTGGGCAACACTGTTCCTTACCTTGATGACCACGCTTTTCACTATAGATGGGAGCTACTTGGGTCCTGTTCCCTTGGTGCAGTCTTCCAACCTTTACAAACAAGACTTCCATTTGTGTTCTTCTGTCCAGAAACATTTCATTACTCACATATCTGAATTTTAATTAAATCAAGCCCAGACCCCTGTAGAATCAAAGGTTGATTATGATTCACAGGACGTTAGGGATCATTTCATTCAACTTCTAATTGTCATCATCATTAGGATGTATCTTCCCATCTGGCGGTAGTCTTGACTAGAATCAATGGTGAGTGTGGTAGTTACATAATATGGTGTCAATGTGGGGCTTGAGAGGATTCAGAGTGAAGGGGTGGAGTCTAGTCTGTCAATTGTATCATAGCCAATGAGGCCTCTGTGTGGGCATGGCCTTTTCCTGAGAATTCTGGGAACTTCTATATTTTCCTCCTTGTAGACAGGAGACATTCTCTCTCTCTCCTCACTCCCTTGGAGACACTCTACTGACAAGACACAAGGCTGACTCCCTGCAAGACATCCCTGAGGAGAAGCCACATGTACCTATCTTCATACAGCCAGAATCATGGACCTGGGGAAGCCACGTGGAGACCCCTGCCAGCGCTGAGATAGTTACAACGCCACTGGATCCAAAGACTTTCTACCCACTGTCCTGTGAGCGTCCTGCACTCGGTGTGATTGCATGTGTTTCATGAGTCTGAAGAGGACTTTATAGATTGGTATCGGACATATGTGCTGATGTCGGACTTATGCTGTTGGACTGGGTTGGGATGCTTTCTTAATGTACAATTACCCTTTATATAAAACTCTTTCTTATACACGAGTTTCTATGGATTTGCTTCTCTAGTCTACCCGGACTGACACATTGAAATACATTTCCTTCTGGCAAACTGACCAGTGAACCCAAGGCACTTACATATTTTGGTTACAAATTAACCAAATGGGAACATAGGCTTTTTCTCTCCTCTTTGTGAAAGGGCTTTCAGCAACAGTGAGCAGAGATCTAAGGGGAGGATGGAGAGGTCTTCTTGTAGCTAGCCTTCCGTTAGGACCTGGGCTACGTTTCTCACTAAAAGACGACTATCATAAAAAGGGGCTAGATTCTTGCTTGGTGACTTTGAGTGGGACTTAGTGTTTGACCCCTCCTATTAACTCCTCTCCTTGGGGTTCCTGCAGAAAAAACTGCACAAACAACAAAGACCTCAAGGGGAACACGTCACCAGCTTTCATGATTATAACATGGCTTGGCCAATAGCTGATTGAGCTAGAAGAGATGTATGAATGGGAATCTTCCCTAATGGCAAAGGAGGCCATGCCTTTCTTATTAAGGAATGTTAGAGAGTGTAAAGAAAGTGGGAGGAGCCTGCCCTGCTCATGGTGCAAGAAGTCAAAAAAGGAAAGAGTAGCACTCATTTGGGGCTTAAAGTTACAGCAATAATCCAACCATTTCCCAATATGTGACCTAATGGACACGCGGCTCTGATGAGTCAAAGAGATCACCGTTTTTCCTTACGGCTGGAGCTTGGAAGTGGAGCGAGGACCAGATTGTAAGTACAAAAATGGTGGGGGTTTTTTGTTGTTGTTTTTTTTTGCTGTACTTTGGGCCAAGATCAAATTGTAGGAAAATAAACTGAGAATTTCCCTTCCCAACAAACGTTACTGTTTAAAGAATAAAAGCCTCTGCCCACCAAACCTGCTACTGTTGACTTGATTCCAACCACTCGTGACCCCATAGGACAGAGTAGGACGTTCCCCAAGAGTTCACAAGGTGCAACCTTCATGGAAGCAGACTGCCGTAGCTTTCTCCCTTGGAGCATCAGGTGGCTTCAATCTGCCAGGCTTTCAGTAAGCAGTCTAGGTCAGCTGCTAGATTACCTACCTTAAAGGGTCAGATTAATTAAGAAGAAAGCTCACATGAATCAATAGGAAGACTATACCAGAAAGTAACTTCATGTAAGTAGTCATTTCCTATTATGAAAAGAACCAGTATTCTAATCACCACAATTTCACCTGGGGAATTTTCGCATACTTAACAATACTGTCAGTAAGAGATACTCGCATGTGACCTTGGGCAGGTCATTTATCTCCTTAGTACTCAATTTCTTCAGCTATAAGATGAAATTGTGGATTGGATATTATCTAACATCCTTTCTCATGCCAGGATTTTCTGACCCTGTGATTTAAAAAGAATTTTGGTTTACAATTGCATAAGCCAGGGTGAATTAAGGAGAAGCCTTGCTTTTTGTGCTGTTGTGCTCTGGAGAAGTGGACAATGCATAACTGTTTTGTGTAAAAAATGGTTTAGAAGGAGATGTGAGGACAAGGTGATTGCAGAGCACGGCAGCAGGAAATGGCAGAGGAGACATTTTAACTTCAAGTTCAAGGGAATTTAAGAGAACCGTTGCAGAGCTTCTTGAATCAGGCACTTGATAGAAGCAGACACCAAGCTAATGAAAGGCGCTAAGAGGCCCACACTGGGGAGAGAAGAGGGTTTTCGCTTTGCTGCCCCTTCCAGATTCTAAAGGACGCTGTGTAAGTATTGGGATTGGGCAAGACTCTACTTTTATATGTAAACATAGAAAAAAATATATTTATTATTCACAGATTATTCCCTGCTCTATCTTTCCTGTCATTTAACCCTTTCTCTGTAACCTTTAAATAAGGACAATTTCAGCTTGGGTAAAAGGAAAGAATGCTGCCTTTTAGTGTGATAAAATGTCCCAGAAACACTAGATACTGTTTTTAGTTCCCCCCAAATTGGTAAACAGGATTCTTACAACAGGTTATGGTCTATAAGTGTGTGTATATGTGTAGCCCAGGTGGTGTTGTGATTATGTATTGGGCTGCGATCCCCGTGGTTGGCAGTTCAAAACCACCTGCAGCTCCGCTGGAGATCTACTGGGCTTTGTACAGCTGTACAGAGTTACCCTCTCAGGAACCCTCAGGGGGTCACTATGAGTCAGCATCGACTCCATGGCAGTGAGTTATTTATGTAAACACACCCACGTATATAATAAAGTATCTGTTTTTAACGGCCCATGAAGATAACTTAGAAAGTATTTTTTGTTGTTGATACAACTGGACTTATAAGAATTACTTACCAGGAATCTACATATTTGTGAATAAAGCAAAGGTACACATCACCAATTCAAAATGAACTAAGTTTGAGTTTTTGCTGTACTGAATATTATCCATTAAACTTCACTTCATGCAAGACTATGCATTAACTTTAAACTTTTCTAACCAAACCTTGAAGTTTCCTTGTGAGAAATCAAAATTCTTTTAGGAAAATCTAATTTGCCTATAAATAATTTCTAATTCGTGTTGTGCTATTTTGGAGTAAGGATAATGACATGAAGTAGAAATTGTCCTTTAATAGACAGATTAAAGTAATTACAGTGATTATCATAGGCACTGGCAAATATTACAATAAATCGACTAAATCACATAACCTATTAAAACAAAAGGATTAAATTCTAAATGTTCGGTATTTATTAAAAGTCATCTAGCACAAATTCCTTTGAATTATTAACTTCATTGAAACCATCTCCAAAGCTATTGACCTGAATTCATGATGCTTGCTTGTCAATCAATACCTTCTGAAAGTTAAAGCCCCATAACATACTCTGCTTTACTCGTTTTTCTCCTCTTTCTCCCCCTCCTTCCCTTCTGTCCCCTTCCCTTTCCTTTACGCACCCCCTTCCCCCCACCACCTTCCTCCTTTCTTTGGCTTCTTCCTTCCTTCCCTGAGATCTTGAAGACCTTAACATTTTCTTCCTGAAGAGTTAGTCACGTGCCCGAACCGCCGGTCCCGACAGAGGTAGAAGTGCTAAGCAAAGGCCACCTGGTGAGCGGTTGAGAAGGAAGAAAATCTCACAATGTCTTGGTTCATCACTCTTGCGCTGCTGCTTTGCTTCTGGAGGGGAAAGGTGTTGGACAATGCCGTGGAAGGAAGTGACGTTATCTGAGTATTCGCGCGAGGCGGTCTCTTCTGTTTCGGTGGGGAGCTTCCACTTGCAGGAGTTCCTCTGGTTTGGGCTTTTGGGAAGCTCTCCTTCGCAAGGGTAATTTGGCCTTGATTTCGTCTGGAGAGTTAGGCCGGCTCAGCCTTTGCTCTCTTTGCTGACTTCCTTCTTAGAATTGATGGTACTTTTCAGCAACCCTTGCAAATGCGTTTTCTAAATATGGCCCCAGCAAAGCCAGAATCCTAATTATCCCTTCTGAAGCAGATGGCCTACTGCCACCTGCTCCCCCCGCGCCCCCCCCTCCCTTCTTTTCCAAAAGAAATTTTCCTCTTGACCAAACTCTCTTGATTCTGCATTGGAATTTTATAGCATTGTACAAATTACACAGGACTTCAATCACCCCTAATTACCATCTCTGCCAGTGAGGCCTGCTACCCAGAATGGAAACAGTCAAGGCCCAAGAGAAATGAGAAGAATCAGGCATTTGAAAGAGGAATTCAGTATTTGTAATTGACCATCTTCTGTTAGTGAAAAACTCTTATCCGACAACCTGGTGATTAATCACAATCTTATGCCGACGGGGTTGAAGCAATACCATGTTCTTCTATATGGCTGAAGCAGCTGAAGACTTGAGGCATGGAGATCATGAGAAAAGTCTCATAGAGCCACTCATTCAGTGGAGAGCGCTAATGGTTTAATCCCAGAGAATGGCCCGTGACCTGGGTTTGTGCTATCCCTTTATTAAAAAAAAAAAAAATCAGCTCTGGCTTAGTTTGCTTTAATGTCCCAGTTGTTCTAAGCCAGACTTTCCCTACTTTAATTTATAGAATGCTCAGGAGGTGTAAAATAACCTTTCATATTGATTCAAGTCAAATATAATTAGGTGTTAAGTCTGGTAGGGCAGAAAAAGATTTTGAATCTAACCCGTGTATTCTCAGCTTCTGGCAGTCTTCAAAGGTGTCTTGCTGCAGCAAACAGAACTCGTCTCTGCTTTGCCTCAGCTCTCACGATGATTAGTATCCTCATTGCAGATGCCGCACTGCAGAGGTGGGGAACGTCTTCTGGCCTGCTGTGATCCTCTTCACACAAATGTCCTCACAAATGTCAGAGTTCTTTTGTTAGGCACCTAGATTGTATGGCTTCCTTCTCTGACTTATTGTTGTTGCTCACTGATGCCACATTGACTTCCAACTCGTGGCGACTCAGTGCACCTCATCCATCTTAGTCTGGAAGCTCTGCTGAAACTTTTGCAACATGATGGCAACATGTAAGCCTCCCCTGAACAGAAGGTAGTGACTGCGCATGACATGCATTGGCCAGCAAGTGAACCTGGGTCTTATGGGTGGCAAGAATTTTATCACTGAACTACGATTGCCTCCTCACTTTATTATAAACCCCTTAAGGATATAGTTTGAGTTGACTCAGGCTCTCAGCTCACCTCCTGAAGGAACTTGAGATAGGTTCCCTGGGTCGGGGGTGGACAGTAGTATCTACTAGAGCAAGTTGGAGTTTCTTGAGTCTTTTCTGCTTCAGAGGAAACTCCTTGACCTCTTGGGGCACTTTCTCAGAGGTCAAGATACCTTAATTTCTTGAGTTCTCTTAACTGTTTCAGATCTTCAGCTCATTGGTTTTCCAGTGGAGGTCTGTCAGGTCTGAGATAGTTAACGTTTATTGTGTCAACCTGGCCGATAAACACATGTGGGATTAATTGAAGGACGGAGAGATAAATGGCTCTGCGAGCCTCCCCTCTCTTGTCTTTTGCTCTTTGATCATCGGACCAGTGTGCGGCTGCCTTGCTTGTTCTGTGCCTCCATTTGCAAGCTACGCTGCCTGGGGGACACCTAACCCATGGACTGTATCACTGTAATTTGAGGTTCCTTCACGACCTGCTTCGCCACACCACTGGGATTTACATCTCTTGAGCTGGGGCCTGTTGGACCCTGTCATCTGGCTGACTGTTGGTGACCTGCCTTGCTGTTTGCTGCCTGTGGCCACATAGTCTGACTTGCTCTACAGAGGACTATCCGGCGGCCCTCAAGACTTGAAGGACTGCCAGTATCTCACGGAGTAAGTTGCAATGAGCCATTTGTACTGCTTTATAATTAACTGTTTATTTTTGTTATCTATCTATCTGTATAAATATATATAAAACTATTAGCATTCTGTTTTTTCTCTCTAGAGAACCCTGTCTAACATAAGGTCTTTCTGCAAACAGAACCCACAATAGACATATTGTGGGTTCCCAGCATCTTTGCACTCCTTTCTTTTTCCAAACATCCCCATTTCCTACCCGTGCATTTTGGGTGGGTCATGGTGGCCAAAGTCTGTTACCATTTTCCCAGCTATCTATTGTGACCAGTTTGTAAAGTGGTGGGCATAGTAGTTCTACTAATGTGTGGATTACTTTTTCTTGGTCACAGGGATTGAGATGGAATAGTAGATGAATATTATGCTTCAATCACAGGAAACCAGATTTGTCGCTAATGATCAGGGGCAGGTGGTGGTGGGAATCTTGTGGATGGAAGAAAATTCTTATAATTCTAATGGCTATTAGCAGCCACTTTGTGACCATGAGGGAAGCCAACCATGGTATCAGCTTGATACCTTTGGTCAAAGATGGAGAGTGAAACAGAGTCTTTGATGTTATTACTGAGCTGCTAAAGCAAACTTCATCTGAACTATAACTTATATTTTCAATTATAGAAGCTAGCACATTTTCTTTACTTATTAAATTAGTTTGACTTGAGTTTCTCTTAAGAAAAATGTTTCTTATTTAATAGATCAACTTTACATGAGTGTACTTTTTGGGGATAATTGGTAACCTGGCATTCTTCTCATTCAAACCAATGACAGTGGATAGCCAATAATGATACAGCAGAGTCTTCTGATATCCCTCTGATTCATTCATTATGTAGTTTCCACAGCAACCTGGGCACTCTCTTGCTACTTCAATCATACCAATTCCCAGAGAGCAAGGTCACCGAGAAAGGACACATAGTCTAAGAATGAGCAGTGCTCGTGTGCCTTTATATCTCTTCATTTCACTCCGAATACAGATGTTGGGGATTGGCTTGGGTGCCACTCCCTCCTTGCTGACTTGTGATATGGTAATAGCAACTACTCCCTGGCATAATAATAGACAGGGCGATTGGAGGAGTCCCTCGCCTTGTTTGTGGAATGGTGTCTCTGAAAGTCGGACAGTGCACACCACAGGCTCTGATTATACAGAGCAGCTGCTCAGGCCTAGACAGCCTAGTGGATTTGGTATTATGATTAGAAAGAAGAGGAAGAAAAGTCCTATTTTCTTCCTGCATAGCAACTGTTGCTCCTGGCTGAGGTCAAACTCTCTTGCTACATGAGAAGACGCTTCCTCTCGCTTTCCTTCTTTGTTGTTACGAGCAGACAGGTTGGAAATAACCTGGTTAGGAAGGGCCACTGAAGTAACTCTCGCCCGCAATGCCCAGAGCACAGCAGACTTTCAGTTCCTTTCCCTTCAAAAGCTTGGTGCCAATCTGCTTCTTGTTCATTTTCGGTATCTTCTCTTTTCTTTCTGTGTGCTTTTAGGAAAAGTTCTCTTTCTGTTTTGATTTCTGAAATTTTACTCAAAGGCATGGATCTTATTTAAAATCCAACCATCTTGAGGTGCAGTTGGGGTCTTTCAATCTGATGAATCCAGCGCTCCAATTAGAAGGCTTCCCTTGGAAGATAGTTCGGCGTTTTATTCTGAGACATTGCTGCTGCAAATCACCCAGAATGGGCAGAGTCCCACCTGAAGGGAATTTTAAAATTAGTTTGTCTAATGATTGACCCAAAAGGAGCTCTCGTGGCACTGAGGTTAAGGGTTTGGCTGCTAACAGAATGGTCAGTGGTTCGAATCCCGCAGCTGTTCCCTGGGAAAAAGATCTGACAGTCTGCTTCAGTAAAGATCAAAGTCTTGGACACCCCAGGGGGCAGTTCCGCTGTGTCCCAGAGGGTCAGTATGAGTCCAGACGGACTCCACAGCAGCGGGTTGAATGGTCCGCCCAAAGCAGTTATCCGTCTTGCTACTTCTATCTGTTGCCCCTGAACGTAGGGTTTGTTTTTTTTAAAGGGCTTCCTTGGGGAAAATTCTCTCTACTTGCCTAGGTTTGCATGTCTTTGGTTGTAGTTCTTTCTGCTCTCATTAAACAAATCATTTCTATACTCTGTCACTCATGAATTTCTCTACATTCCGGATAAGGTAATGACACCCTACTTGATTTTAGTATTGTTGTGCATGTATGTATGTACATCTATCTTCTCATTTTCACGGGATTTGGAAAAGATTAGACATGAAAGCCATGTAGTTCGCAAGCCTTATTACTACCACATTCATATTTTACTTCTCTGCTCTCTCCTTCCCCTGAAATGCCTCCCTGACTCCTATCCTGACCCCTGTTGCCTTAGCAGCTTTTTCTAATAGAGCATTCATTCCACTTCCCGCAAAGTTAAGTCCTCCCATCTGGGCTATGTGCTGTTCTTTGGAAATGTACCCATCTACTTTCTACCTCTCTAATTGAACAAGTGCACGGCCTGAGACCAGCAGCTGCCTTTGTCTTAGTTCTCATTGCACCCTCTGTAGCCATCACAATGCCCGGCCCAGGGTAGGCGCCACTTAGAGGTCACTGAATTGAGGGATAGCTCATCAAATGCTATCTTTCATTGTTTTTGTGGAAAGGATTGTCAGTTGGTAACAATAATGAGTTGGGCTTTTAGGCATGGCGTTGCATTACCTGTCTCTAGGGTCACCATGACCCATGTAGCCCGGAATGGAAAAATACTCTTAAAAACATCCAAAGGACCTCTGCGGAGGCCGATGCCCATCTTCTCTTCCAGGGGTGGATTGCCCATAATACCATTACATCTGAAGAAAGCACCGTTTGTTCCCTGTTTGAAAGGATACAAATGGTTGTTGGATATTTGTGAAATTCAGCAAAAAAATAATAAATAGTAAAAGACTGAAAAATATCATCCAGTAATTAAAGATTAACAAAAACTTTTTCTGGGAAATTTTGCACTGTCTAATATTTGTTACCAGGAGCCCTGGACACACAATGATTGAACGCTTCGCTGATAACTGAAGGGTTTGAGCTCATCTTTGGCCTCTGTGGGAAAGAGACCTGGTGATTGTCTCCCATAGAGATTACAGCCTAGACAATACCGGCAACAGTGCTTGCCAGTGACATGGGGTCATTAGGAGCCAAAATCAACTCAATTGCACCTAACAATAACAACAACAACCCTACACTCTACTTTATGTGTGGTGTCTTCTGAAATATATGTAATACATACATATGTTATAAAATATATTCATAAGTTAAACCTCAGGAATTCATCACCATGCTTACAAACTGGAACATTGAAAAAGTAGTATCCTCTCTTTTTCCATCCTCATTCCTGTCTTCACCTTTGAGCTAAATAGTTCTCTGAGCACTATGGGCAAGCAGACTTTCTGCAGGGTTCTGTTGAATTGACCTATGGCTCACCATCGCTCCATTCATTTATTTCATAAGCATTCTGTTGGTTTCCATGTACCAGATGCCATATTCAGTCCTGGGAATACAAACATTGTTAGGGCTTTCATTGTGTCCCCCTCAAAATAAAGGTTGAATGCCTGGACTCTGTACCTGTAGTTGTAACCCTGTTTAGAAACAGGCTTTCCATATTAGTTTGGGGTAGGTTCTAAACCGACTCACTTCTGAGTTATCAAAAGACTAGACTAGACACAGAGACAGACAACAGATGCTATGTGAGTATTAGCTACAAACAAGAACATGCCGGGGGCTACCAACAAAAAAATGAGTCCATGTGGATGAGACCATGATTTGAACTTTTAGACTTCAGATCTGTGAAAAATAAATTTCTGTCTTTTAAAGCCACTCACTAGTGGTGATTGCATTACAGCATTACTGGATCGCTAAGGCAACCACCGACAAGCTGTGGTCCCTGCCCAAAGAGAGCTCATGATCTAGTGAAGGATATAAGCAATTAAACAAGTGCTGTGCTACCCTAGGGCTTACAAGGGAGCTCATAGGGCTTCTAAGTCAGAAAATAATGTCAGAAAGTGATGACCCTGGAGTTTAAGTTGATTCCTGAAAGATGACCAAGAGTTAGTTGAGCAACGGTTCAGCAGTACATGCAATGGCCCAGGGGCAAACAAACCCCGAGTGCTGGTGTGAACTGCATGGCGTTTGATAGAATGAACTGCAAAGCACGGTTGTACAAAGAGTCTAAAGCTGTGATGAATTGCTATGCCTCCAATCATGATTCTTGTGAGGAATTTTCTTATCCATTGTTTTATTGTTTAGGCATGTGGCTATGCATCCTTTGCACCCCATTATGGTCTTATGCTGAAGGTCTCCTGGATGATGTGTTTTTGTCTTTGTCTTATTTTTGTCCTGTTTAAGACTTAATAAAGGGGTCTTTATAAATTTTTTTTTAAAAGAATGTATTATAAGTGGGAATGATGAGGCTGGAAAGGAAGACAAGGCTAAGTGATAGAGAACTTTATATGCCATTAAATGCTGAGAATTTTAAAAGAGGAGCTAATACCAAGGGCTCAAGTAGCAAGAAATTATTTTGGAAATATATGTTGATGGCAACATATATACAAGTGTGCTTAATACTACTGAATGATGGATTGTTATAAGATTTTTAAGAGCCCCCCCCCAATAAAATGATTAATGAAAAAAAATCCTCTGCTTTTTAAAAAAAGTAATCAAGTACAAAACACTTGGCTTGGCACTATGGATATAAAGAATTAAAAGAATACCAGCATCTAAGGAGCTTAAAATCTTAGGAGGTAGAATATATATAATCAAGAACACAAAAAATTATATCAACAACAAAATCCACTGCATTCTAAATAATAGTTATCAAGAGTTACACGAGCCCTTGAACAAACATTTGAAGTCAGGTGTTAACCACAGGATCTTATAAATCAAGGTTTCCCTTGGAATACCCTTGGAAGTGCTTTACTGGACATAGATAAAAATTAGTATTTATTAACTAGCTGTCATGATTCCAACTTTTTAACCACTCCAAGTAGTTTAAGAATTCTGGTTGGCTCCACAGGAGAAAAGATGTGGGGATTTGCTTTCATACGGATTCAAGCTTAAAAACACTATTGGTCGGTTCTATTCTGCCCCATGTCGACTCACTGTGAGTCAGGAAGGAGCCCAGGTGGCATAGTGGTTACACATTGGGCTGCTAACGGCAAAGTTAGCAGTTCAAAACTACCAGCTGATCCATGGGAGAAAGATGAGGCTTTCTACTCCTGTAAAGCATTATAGTCTCATAGGAGCAGGTCTACACTGACTTATAAGGTTGCCATGAGTCTGAAACGAATCAGTGGCAGTCAGTGAGAGTGAATGATGAGTCTGGGTGTTCCTAGAGGGCTAAGATGTGCCTTACTCAAGCGATGATATTTTTAATCACCTCGGATACATACGGAAGTTGGACATTACATCAAGAAGACTGATGAAGAATTGATCCGTTTGAATTATGGGGCTGGAGCAGAAGACTGAAAGCACCACAGACTGCCAGAAGACCAAAGGAATAGGTAGAGCCAGAGTCTGCATCGAAGCAAAAGACCAAAGGAATAGGTAGAGCCAGAGTGTGCATCGAAGCAAAAGACCAAAGGAATAGGTAGAGCCAGAGTGTGCATCGAAGCAAGCAAGGTGAGGCTGGCTCTCACCTACCTAGGGCATATTATCAGGAGAGGCTCGTCCCTAGAAGAGGACATCACTCTTGGTAAAGTAGAGGGAAGTTCAAAAAGCAGAGGGCTCTCGACAGGGGTTGCCACAATGGTTTCAAAGACAGCGCAGGACCAGGTGGTGTTGGGTTCTGTTGTCCACATAGGGCTGTTATGAGTCAGATGACAGCTCACAACAGCAACGTGCATCAGAAGAGACACCAAGGCACACCAGAACAGCAACAATGGTTATTACATGGCTTCATTCTAAACCTGTCTAGTAGTCCCTGTTTCTGGCAGATCTTATTCTCTAAGAGTGCTGGCTGACAGCTTTTCTGCAGGGTGGGATATACTCTAGAGGGCCGTCCAACAGCCAGTTTACTGGCAGAGGCTGGAGGCATACATAGTAAATGGGAATGAAGATGGGGAATCATTACTAAATGAGGAAGGTAGGTGAGTTTTAGTTCCTTATGCAGACATTTAGGGAGGCTGTGTGTGTGTGTGTGTGTGAATGCATTTTAAATAGGTGTTCTCTGTGGGGTCCAGTCTCTTCTCTCACCACTCCCTGCCCTGCCCCCAGTGAACTATTTGATATTACTTCCTCACTTCAAGAACTTTTCTGCCCTGGCTCATTTGCTTATCCCGTTTGCTCTATTGGCAAAGTCTTCTTCCTCATTTGTGACTGTCTACTCATCCTTCAAAGGCCCCATCTCAAGAGCAAGCATAGCCAACCAGGTGTTGGTGTCCAACCACCTGTCATTATCACTTCCTCCTAAGCACTCTCAATCACTGTGGTTATAATTCTTCTAGCATTTATCTTCTCTTATTATTCTTTATTGTGATGAGGGTCTGCCTCCTCACTAGGCTCACAGTGATATTATTTATATACATTTACATATGATATAATATAAAATATATATTATATATAACATATATGTCATTATATATAATAAGAACAACGTATTATTCATTGCTGTATCTTCTTGTGCCTCAACTGATCTTCCTGCACAGCCTCAAAAAAAGTCTGTGGCTGTCAGTGACGGGCTTTCATGTCTGAGATGAAAGCCAAGGGCTCGATGGACACGTCTGCAGTTCCTGAAAGCAGAAGGCACAGCGCCCCCACATGGCCAACATCACAGCAACATGCCGCTGCTTGTCTCTGCATTCCTCTTCGTCATGCCTTGCCAGCTGATCTAGGTTCTGCTTGGACAAGAAAGCCGATGAGCTGTAGGCAAGACTAAAGAGACATGAAAGAGAAGAGTCACTTGAAGACTTTTATCTTCCGAAGATTAGTTTAAGCCTCTCTTTGTAGTCTTCAGTGAGAACAAGAAAAACAAAAGGAGAAATTCATTGCCTGTCAATTCAACTTGTACAAAGGGACTTATAAGTGGATGCAAATTCATTCAGTACAAGCAGAAACCTTAGGTCCTCAAGGACCGAATCTAAAAGAAGGAACTCACAGAGGCTGCTGGGAGGTGGGCCGCTGCTTGTTTCTAACTTTGTGGCTAACACTTTGGGTCAGAATCTCTGGAGCGATGAGGTTGCCTTGTACTATGTGCTGTGGATTCCACGGTATCATTAGTTACTGTCCCTTATGGGGCACCCTCACCATGCTTTGGATGTAGCAGGCCCAGTAACTAGCCAGGGTCCTGGTGTAATACTAACATTTATTAAGCATTTGCTTTTTTGCCAGGTTATTCTAAACCATTTATATGTATGAACTAAGTACATTGTCATGGAAATCTCTATCATAAGATTTAGGTACTGTTATAATCATTCTATTTTGCATTTGAGGAACAAACTTAGCATTTCTCACACTGAAAGAACTGGAAAAAATTAGTCTTGAGTTGCAATGTTACACTTGATCTTAGCCAAAAAAACTGAGAATCAATTGAATGGCAATATTGAAGGATAGTATGGGCAAAATAAAATTCACTGCCATGAAGTCTACAGGACAGAGTAGAACTGCTTCTGTAGATTTCTGAGACTGGAAATCTTTATGGGAGGAGAAAGCCTCTGGCGGTCTTGAACTGCTGACTTTGCTGTTAGCAGCCCAATGCGTAACGCACTACCAGCAAGATGGGCAGTTCAAAGCTACCAGCTGCTCAGTGCGAGAAAGCTAGGGTTTTCTATTCCTGTAAAGGTTTGTAGTTTCAGAAACTCACAGGGGCAGTTCTACTCTTCCCTATAGAGTTGCCACGAATCACCATCAACTCAATCGCAGTGAGAGATTTGAATTTTGGTAAACCAAATTGAACAGCACAAGAAGCATTAAAAGAAGATAGAAGGAATACAGTAAAATTGTACCAAAAAGAATTAGACAATATTCATCCATTTCAGGATATAGAATACGATTAAGAATGAGTGAAATTAAAGAAAGAAGTTCAAGTTGCCTAAAGACATTGGAGAAAGGCAGGGCTGCAGGAATTGACAGAATACCAATTGAAATGCTCCAACAAGCAGATGCGACTCTGGACGCACTCACCTGTCTATGCTAAGACATTTGGAAGACAACCTCATGACCAATGGACTAGACGAGAACCGCATTTGTGCCCATTCCAAATAAGGTGACCTAGTAGAATGTGGAAATTATTACGTAACTGTCTTGATTGTAACTGGTTTGCTTTTTTATCTGCTCATATAGTAGAGGACAGCGCTAACACAACATCCATGGTGAGAAGCAAGGAGGCGGTCAAATAGTCTTTTCAGGTGAACAAAGTCAAGATAGTCTTTTCAGATGAATAAACAAAAAAGTATATTCATTGGGGAACTCTCCACATGTGGGTTTTGTCCAGCCTTTCAGAGAAAATGCTCTATAAATGTATCACTTTGTCTAATCTCTTACAATACAGACACTTTTCATAACTGACATTATCATATAAAGTATCCTCCCCTTCTTGCTTTTATCAAGTCTAAATTTTAAATGAACCCTTTGTACATTTAAAACAATATCATTGATATCACATGTAAGTAAAATTTTGCTGAGGATAATAAAAAACGAAGCAAAGACTACTAGAAAAATATTTAGTTGAATTTTCTTGTCTTTGCAAAGGCATTCATCTGTGTGGATCACAGAGAAGTGTGAGCATCGCAAAGGATAAGAATTCCAGAGCACTTAATTGTGCTCATGTAGAACCTGAATATGGACCGATCGTCAATTATTTGCATAAAACAAAGTGCTACTCTGTAATTTAAAATCAGGAAAGGTGTGCACCAGGTTGCATCCTCTCACCATATTTAATCTGTATGCTGAGCAAAAAACTCAAGAAGCTGCACTATATGTCAGAGAATATGGCCTTAGGATTGGAGGAAGACTCATTAACAACCTGTGATACAGAGATAGACAATCATGCTTGCTGAAAGGTAAGAGGACTTGAAGTCTTTACTGATCAACACCAAAGACTACGGCCTTCAGTATTATAACTCAACATAATTATAACAGAATTCAGTTGTCATTAGCCCATCTAATAAAAAATCGTTGACATTTTCAAGGATTCCATTTTACTTGAATGCACAATCAATGCCCATAATAGCAGCAGCCAAGAATTCAAACAATGTAATGCAATGGGGCAAACATGCAAAAGACCTCTTTAAAGGGTTCAAGAGCCAAGATGTTACCTTGAGGACTACGCTGTGCCTGACCCACGCCAGGGTGTTTCTAATCCTCTCGTATGTGTATGGGGGAGCTGGACAACGAGTATAGAAGGCTGAGGAAGGGACGCCTTTGAACTATGGTGTTGATGAAGAATATGGAATATACCATAGACTACCTAAAGAATAAACATATTTCAGAATAAGTACAGCTAGAATCAGTACATACAGAATGCTCCTAAGAAGGATGGATGTCTCACATACTTCAGACCTATTATCAGAAGGGATCAGTCTCTTCAGAAGGACACCATGCTTCTAAAGTAGAGGGTTATTGAAAAAAAAACCTTTGCTAAAGGTTGAAACTTTGCTCTTCAAGGAGATAGATTGACACAGGGGCTGCAGCAATGGGTTAAAACAGCAGTGATTGTAAGGATTGGGCAAGACCAGCTAATGCTTCATTATTTTGTACAAAGAATCACCTTGAGCCAGAACTGATGGGATATCATTTAATGACAACAGGTGAGGAAACTGAGGCTTTGAGCAGATATTTTACTGAAGATGTGCCGTTGAGATCTGGTGCCTACTGTCTAGTGCTTGCAGGGTTATAGTAGCATTGGTTGGACTTCTCGAGGGAATCAGAAGACAGTTGGAAGAAGCTTGTTTCTTTCTGTAATCAGTGCTGGTCACTGTTTTCCCAGGAAGATTTGTGAAGGATTCAAGAAGCCTTGCACATGTTCGTATGCCCTTTATTGCATGACTGCATATCAGCAGACCCCTCTAGGCAGACGACTGCAGCCACGTGACCTCCGGTCAGTATTGCATGTGTGGATCCCTATTAAATCATCGTCAAGTACAACATGCACACTGTGCCGAGCTCAGTGAGAGACATTTTGCTGAAGGCCTTTGGGCCTTTCAGAACACAAGAGCTGGAAACGCAAAGCTCGAGCAGATACTTGCTGAGGGCAGAATATGGAGAATTCCCACAGGTGATGCGAGCATGCATTTTTGATCTTGGTCTCAGCACTTCCACACCATGCAGCTCTCTTCTCACTCTTAGCACCCCCCGCCCCCGAAAAGCAGCCAAAGGAAAGAAAGTTTTTCAGATCCTCTTGATAAAGGCAGTGTCCTAAATACCCAAGATTCCCCCCACACCACAAGCTCATTACATTATATAGAAGATTAGAAAATCCAATTAAAACAAAATTCCAAATGGCATTTCCCTTAATGTGTCTGAGCTCGGTATCAGGTAGGCCTGAGGATATGGGATCTAAATTTGATTCTTTATGCATTCTTTTTAAAAAAAATCATTTTATTGGGGGCTCGTACAATTCTTATGCAAACATTGCTACTTTATTGCATGGACCAAAACGTCTTTTTTAAAATAGGCTTTCAGCGTGGAAGACTGTGTGCTTTTAAAATGGAGGGCATGTGCAGCCTCTCATTTTTTCTTTTTGTCTAACCAGGGAGCGATAAACGTGCGTGCACATTGTGTGTGCAAGCAAGCAGCCCAGCACACGCACATGCGTACCTACAAGCACAGACTCCACACAGATTTTGCAGACACGCTGTCTTCCTTTAAGTCTCTCTCTAAACCTCAGAGTTCAAAACACATCTTTTATACTTGGCTCTGATTCTGAAGCCACTGAGAGTTGGTTTTACGGTGCCGTGACAATGGTCGTTAGCCTTTGTTAAAGGTGGCCACTTACAGCCCATGCCCTTTTCCAATCAAGCGGTTCTCATTGCCTGTGCATTGTGCCCAGGAAGACACAAAGGAAGAAGAAGGTTCAGGTTGATTGCTGCCCTCACCTTTGCGTTAGAGCAGCAAGATCACCGAGTTGAAGCACTGAGACCTCATGGACACTGGGCCACAAATGAAATGGTAATGCTGCCTACAAAGAGAGCAGAGCACGTGGCTAGCCGAGAGCTTTCGGGAGGCTCTGGGCTCTGGGGGCGCCATGGGTTATGCAAATACAGTGCAGAGAAAGAAGGATGAGGCTCTCTGCTTCCCTAAAGATTGACAGCCTCAGAAACCCTCTAGAGAGTTGCCCTGAGTTGGAATCGGATGGCCTCTGTGTGCAGTAACTGTCTGGATTCTGGGAACATGCCCGTTATCCATAGTACTCTGGTGCCCATGTGCTGACCCCAGCTGTGAGCACACCGTTAGATGCCTGAGCCAGAAGGGGCCGATGGACTTTTCTCCAGTCCGCCTGTGGGACTGAGAGCCAGGCTAAGGATTCAGGCATTCCCCACCCTGGCGTGACCAGAGACCCGGTCCACTGGAGAGGAGGAGGTACAGAAAGAAGTGTGGAGCCGAAGTTAACCTGAGGCCATTTTCAGCTCTGCCCTTGAGTACTGGGTGAAACCCACCTCTACCCTGCTCTCCCCCTCCTTCTCCTTTCCCCTCCCCCTTCTCTCTCCTGCTTTCTATTGCAGTCAAATATTTTTATTGACACATTTGCTAATGAATCCGTTTTTTACAGGTCTAATTCAGTAACATCGAGGATGTCTGTAACGCGCCACCCAAAACTCAACTAGTTTCATGGAGTCCATTCTGGCTCATGGTGACCCCTCGTGGGTCAGAGCAGAACAGCGCTCCATACAGGCTTTTCAAAGGCTGCAACTCATGGGATTCATCAACGACAACGACAATCACAACACTTACCAAAGTAGAGCGCCAGGCCTTTTTTTTCTTAGTGCCACTAGAGGGATTTGAACTGCCAACCTTGTAGTTAGTAACTGAGTGTTAAAGCATTTGTGCCACAGGAAACCTGTGCATCCATTGCCATTATTCAATGCTTATGTATTTTATCACCATTCAAAAAGATTCAAGGCCCCTGAGTCGTGGCTCCCCTTCTAATCCTCACTCCTTGCTATTCACGAATAGGCTTTGATTTCTGTACATTACTTATGTCCAGTCAATGGATTCAGACACTATTTTCCCTTCTGCTCCCTGACTTTTCATTCAGTGTGTTTTTAAGATTCATCCATGACAAGAACAGCATGTATCAGGACTACCATCCTCTTTATGGCTGAGTATTACTCTGTCGTTTACCCATCCATCTGCTGATGGCCACTGAAGATGTCCTGCCTTTTGGCTATTGTTAATAGTGCTGTAATGAACTTTGGAGTCCTGGGTTCTGTTTTCACACCTGGCTTTAGTCCTTTGGCGATGTACCTAGGAAGGGGATTGCTGGCAAATCAATGTTTCAGTTTTGGAGTAATGGTCCAACTGTTTTTCATAGTGATTGTACTGTTTTGCACCCTGCCCCTTTCATCTTTTAATAACCTCTTCTTTTGGTATAGGCTACTTCATTAGCTTTCTGTAACCTGTGAAATAAAAATTCTAACAACCGTTTCACCAGAGAAGGCCCATTAAATTGGGGTTGGGGTGGAGGGTGGGAGGAGGTCTATGTGAGAGAACAGTCTAATACCCCCTGGTGATGAGAGACTCAGAGGTTAGAGATTTTCTTACTGGATTTTTAAGGAAGCACAAATCTTTTCTGTGACCGGCCACTGGGAAATATTGACATGATTCTTGGCTTTTGTCTGCCCTAGCACTATAATCACTGCCCTTGACTGTGAACTTTAGGTAGAAATATTACTTTTTATAATAGCCTGAGACATATTCTTCAGTTTATTCTGTGGAACCACATACAGAAATTGGCATGATTTTTTTTCCTATTACAACTGGAAAGATAGAAAATTGGAAATATATAGCAAAGTACAAAGAGGAAAAAAAATCACATGAAATTCTACTATCTGGAGGCAATCACCTTTAACAGTCTCTTTCTATTAAAAAGGAAAAAAAAATCTAGCTAGCTATGACTGTCTTGTCAGTTCTATATGAGGGGTACCCTTTCGAACAGAATTGTTTTTCAAAGCTATGTATTTATTTATTATTAAATACTTTTATCGGGGGCTCTTACATCTCTTATTACAATCCATACCTTCATCCAGTGTGTCAAGCACATTTGCACATATGCTACCATCATCTTTTTCAAAGCATTCTCTTCCCACTTCAGCGCCTGATAACAGTTCCCCATTTCTTATGTATTTATTTTTTAAATTTTTAATAAAATAACTTTATCATATTCAAAGTACTATCCAATACACTTAATATATTTATCAACTCTGCGATTCCATTCTTGGAGAAAATTTTTACAACTCATCTGGATAGCTGACAGCACCTCCCTCATTTTCTTCTTCACCTCTTCTACATCATCAAATTGCTGTCTTTTCATGTCCCTCTTTGTTTGCAGAAACAAAAAGAAGTCACATGGAATGAAGTCAGGTGAGTAAGGTGCGTGGGGCAAAAGAGGCATGCTGATTCTTTTTGCCAAGAACTGGCGCACTGAGATGGCTGCATGAGCAGATGCACTGTTGTGGCAAAACTAGTCCTCTGTCTGCCATAAATCAGGCCTTTTTTGGTCATGCACTTATGCAATCATTTCAGAACCTTTCAATAGAAAGCTTGATTTATAGTCTGACCTGGTGGAACAAACTCCAAAGCACTATCCCCATAATATAAAAAATAAATGAGCATTGGGTTTTTGGAGAGCTGCCCCTCTTATTTCTATATATGTAAATACCCAAATATATATAGCTAACTAGTTAGCTATATTATCTGGCTATATAGTTAGCGACTCTATTTTTATTCTTTGTGTTCTTAATGAAAATGATATTAAATGATCCTTGTTGTTTTTTTTCCCTTGCAGTATGTCTTTACCACTTTTGTTTCCATGCCTTAAAATTCTACTATACAATCATGAAAAAAAAATCATTTATTGGGGACTCATACAACTCTTATCACAATCCATACATACATCCATTGTGTCAAGCAGGTTTGTATATTTGTTACCAACATCATTCTCAAAACATTTACTTTCTACTTGAGCCCTTGGTATCAGCTCCTCATTTTCCTTTCTTCTTCCCTCCCACACGAACCCTTGACAATTTATAAATTATTATTTTTTTCATGTCTTACACTGTCCAATGTCTCCCTTCACCCACATTTCTGTTGTCCATCCCTCCAGGGAGGGGGGTTATATGTAGATCATTGTGATTGGTTCCCCCTTTTTCCCCCCACCTTCCCCTCACCCTCCTGGTATCTTTATTCTCATTATTGGTCCTGAGAGGTTTATCTGTTCTGGATTCCCTATGTTTCCAGCTCTTATCTGTACTAGTGTGCATCCTCTGGTCTAGCCAGATTTGTAAGGTAGAATTGGGATCACGAGGAAGCATTAAAGAACTAGAGGAAAGTTATATGTTTCATTGGCGCTATACAGCACCCTGACTGGCTTGTCTTCTCCCCACGACCCTTCTGTAAGGGGGTGTCTAGTTGCCTACAGATGGGCTTTGGATCTCCACTCTGCACTCCTCCTCATTCACAATAATACGATTTTTTCTTTGATGCCTGATGCCTGATTCTGTCAACTCCTTGTGATCACACAGGCTGGTGTGCTTCTTCCATGTGGGCTTTGTTGCTTCTCAGCTAGATAGCTGCTTTTTTATTTTCAAGCCTTTAAGACCCCAGGCACTATATCTTTTGATAGCCGGACACCATCAGCTTTTGTCACCATATTTGTTTATGAACCGGCTTTTATACAATCATTTTTAATGACTGCATTATATTCTTTTACTATGCCATAAGGTATTTTACCAGTTGCAATTATAAATAGTATTAAATATCTTTATAGGAGAATCTTTGTGTCTAGTCCTTGAAGAAAATATATCCCCAAAGGTAAACTACTAAAGCCAATGATATTTGCTAAAATTGCCTTCTCAAATGGCTATATCACTTAACCTTTATGTCAACAATATATGAAAGTACCTGTTTTCCCAAAGTCTTGCTAATAAGAAAGAGGTTTTCTGGGGGGGGGGCGGGGGAGATATTTGGTTCTGTTGTTTACTAGTTAGTAATTTTAGCTAAGTACTTTAGTGTCTCAAATTCTATTTCTTAGACTACGAAGTGAAGAAAATAAAGATGAATACTTTCTATGAATATTCTGAGGTGAAAATAAAATAATCTATGCATATACCACTCAGCTCTGTTATTGACACAGAAAATACTCCATAAATGTTTATTCTCTGGAAAAGTGAAATGGTTAAGAGGGTGGATTTTGTAGTTAGAGTACCTGAATTCAAAATCTGTCTTTAGCATTGCCTAATTGTGTGTCTCTGGGCAAAGTGATGAATCTTTGTGTGTTTTATTCCTTATATGTTGTAAAATGTTGAATAATCAGTTCCCTCTTTCCAACCCACTCTCCCTCTACCCTCCCAGTATCGCCACTCACACCACTGGTCCTGTAGGGATCATCCACCCTGGATTCCCTGTATTTCCAGTTCCTAGCTGTACCAGTATACATCCTCTGGTCTAGCCAGACTTGCAAGGTAGAATT
>NW_022111321.1:18190401-18197240 GCF_000313985.2 Echinops telfairi
AGTGGAGAGGAAATGTTTTGAGAATGATAAGGGTAATGAATGTACAAATGCGCTTTACACAATTGATGTATGTATGGATTGTGATAAGAATTGTACGAGCCCCTAATAAAATGATTAGGAAAAAAAATGTTGAATAATAATACTACTTCCTTCACAGGCTTTCTGTGAGAGTAAAATGAGCAGGTTATATTAAGTACTTAGCAGAGAACTTGGCTTATCTATTGAATATTGTGGTCAGCTGTGTAGGTTCAAATTTAGCTGCTATATTTTGTTTCTTTGTTGCTCAATTTGTATGTAAAATTCTGTGAAGACAATTTGCTCTTATTTTGTTACTTTGTTCTTGTTGGGTTCTGTTGAGTCCAAGAAGTTATCTCCAGCTTATGCCCAACAGGAGGTAACTCTGCCCAGTCCTATGCCATCTCACAATTGTTATATTTGAGCCCATTGTCACAGCCACTGTGCCAATCCATTTCCACGATGGTTTTCCTCCTTTTTGGTGACCCTCTACTTATCACTGGTCTCTTCTGCTAATATGTCCAACATATGTAAGGCAAAAATCTCACCGTCCTTGCTTATTATGGTAGTCCATCATACTTTCAATATTCTTTGCCAACAGCATTAGGTTAAATAGTTTTTTTTTAAAAAAAAAGATGTATGAGAATAAGTGGAACAGTATTGTTACAAAATAACCAAGTCTCCAAACTCACTGTCATAATCACTTCTGGGTAGAATGGCCCCTGTGAGCTTCTGAGACTAACTCTTTATGGGAGAAAATATGAAGCTATTGTTTCTCAACATAGTCTCCACTTAGGTCTATACACTTCTGAGGGTGATGGTGTGCCCTTCTCTCCAACTGTCCTCTAAGAATTCCATGCTTTTCAATTTATACACATCAAAACAACAGTGTTGGCATAATCGGGAGACTCAAACTGTGTTCTTGTTCAATGTTCTTTAAGTTTTGGGAACAAAAAGAAGTTTGCTGGGGCATGATCAGGGCTATAGGGTGGATGGAGTAAGGTTTCCCAGCAGAATTCTCATAGAACAACCCTTGCTGCCCTTGTAGAATGAGCCAGGTTCATTGCCATGATGGAGAAACAGTGCTTGGCACAGCTCTCGTGGCCTTTTCCTCGCCAACGCAGTTCCTTATTTTCTTAAAATTTACTTAATAAGTGCTTGTGATTATCCCGTGTCCTCCAAGAAATTCTATCAAGATAGCCTCACCATCCAAGCTGACCCCTCTGCCTGGAATTTAACTGGCTCAGTGGGTCCCCTTGCAATTCACCTCATCAATAACACTTTTTTTAAGGCACCCTAACAATATTAAAACAAATCTATGAGAAGACTGAGAAGACTTCAGGACATCCAGCAATCACAGAGACACATTTAAATACATTTTGTTTGGAATAAGCAAGGATGACCCAGAACCTTTGCAGCATTAAAAAAAATTTACTTACCCATGTATATTAACCACCTATGTTTCCTTTGAAAAATTCCTATTCAAATTATTTTATCATTTTTTCTTTTAAGGTATTTATCATTTTCGTTTTTATTTATAAGAATGATCTGTCTATCCGTCTGTCTGTCCGTCCATCTATCCACCCATCCATCAATCCACCTATCTATCCAGAGACTGTTTTTAAAAAAAAATTAAATTAAATCGTGCTTTTATATTGTGTTTCGGGACCAAGTCTACATCTGTAACATGCATATTTCATCCCTGCCTTCCTCTTCCATTTTACTTAGTCCATGTCCCCTTCAGAATCCTTCAGCTCCATCATCTTAAATCACGTTATAATTCCTAGCCCACGCTTTCTCTCACTTCATAAATATGATCGTTCTCTTTTTTCTACTCCCCAGATAACTCTTATTTATATTTTTAATAATGTAGCAGACACTATGGATTAACTTTTCCATAGCTACTCACCACATGCTTATCTTTTTAAAAAATCATTTTATTGGGGTCTCATACATCTCTTCTCACAATCCATCCATACATCCATTGTGTCAAGCACATTTGTACATTTGTTGCCATCATCATTCTCAAAACATTTTCTTTCTACTTGAGCCCTTGGTATCAGCTGATTTCTCCCCTACTCCCCACCCCCTCATGAACCCTTAATAATTTATAAATTATTCTTTTTTTCATGTCTTACACCAACCAACTGCTGTCTCCCTCTACCCATTTTTCTGTTGTTTGTTCCCCTGGGAGGGGGTTATATATAGATCATTGTGATCGGTTTCCCCTTTCTCCTCCACCTTACCCTTACCCTCCTGGTATCGCTACTCTCATTATTGGTCGTGAGGGGTTTACTTGTCCTGGATTCTCTATGTTACAAGCTCTTATCTGTACCGTGTACATGCTCTGGTCAAGCTGGATTTGTAAGGTAGAATTGGGTTTATGATAGTGAGGGGAGAAAGCATTAAAGAACTGGAGGAGGAAAGTTGTCTGTGTCCTCAGTGCTATACTGCACCTTGACTGGCTGGTCTCTTCCTTATGACCCTCCTGTAAGGGGCTTTCCAATAGTCTACAAATAGGCTTTGGGTCTCCACTCTATGTTTCCCCTCATTCACATTGATGTGATTTTTTTTGTTCTGGGTCTTTTTTTTGTCCCATTTGTTTGTTTTTGGTCTTCTGATGCCTGTTACCCAGTCCTGGCAATACCTCATGATTGCACAGGTTGGTGTGCTTCTTTCATGTGGGCTTGTTGCTTCTCTGCTAGACAGACACATTTTTAAGACCATTGTCAACAGATGGGCCTTGGGTCTCTGCTCTGACTCCCTCATTCTCAACTATATGTTTTGTTTGCTTATTTGTTTGTTTTGGGTCTTCTGATGCCTGATACCTGATCCCGTCAACACCTTGTGATCACACAGGCTGGTGTGCTTTTTCCATGTGGGCTTTGTTGTTTCTCTTCTAGATGGCTGCTTGTTTAACTTCAAGGTTTTAAGACCCTAGACACTATATCTTATAATAGCCATGCACCATCAGATTTCTTCACTACATTTGCTTATGCACCCATTTTTTCTTCAGAGATTGTGTTGGGAAGGTGAGCATCACAGAATGCCAGGTTATTAGAACAATGTGTTCTTGCATTGAGGGAGGACACGAGTAGAGGCCCAATGTCCATCTGCTACCTTAATACTTAACAAATATATGCACATAGACCTATATCCCTATAGCTACATATTAATATGTTTACATATATACGTGTCTATATTATACCTGTATAAATGTCTTTTGCCTCCTAGTTCTTTCCTCTATTTCCTTTTACGTTCCTCCTGTCCCATTATCATATTTGACCTTCATTCAGCTCTCAGTAATTCCTCTCAGTTGCATTGCACTGGATCAAACCTCACTAAGCATCCTATACCCTCCTCGCCATTGATTTTAGATCACTTGTTGTTCCTTGTCCCTGGGTTTGTTGGCTCCCCCCTTCCCCACCTCTCCCTCTTCCAGGTCTCTGTAGAACTGTCAGTCCCGTTATTTTCTCCTTGGGATTATTTATCCTGCCTCTCTTTTAAAGATAGACATGAAAAAAAAAACACACAACAAAAATTTATAAATAATTCCAGGTCAGTCTACTAATCCTTATGAACGTTTTCCAAATGAGTCTGATGAGGTGCCAAGCCCTGACCCCTGAGTCCAAAGTCTATTTTCAGGATTCCTTGGTAATTTCATTGCTTTGCTACCCTTGTTGCTCTGTTGTACTCCTTTTGTGTCTCACCCCAGTGTGTAGGGGGCCAGACTGGGCATAATCCCTGCACTGTGTCTCCAGTCTTGACCCCCGTAGTGCTATGGGTCAGTGAGGGCGTGCCATGTCTCATGGTGGGTTTGGCCCTATGGTCCTCTCTGCATTGGCTGCTCTGATCAGGAATGTTGTTCTCAGGACCTGTGGGTCAGGATTTGGTCCACTCTCTCTCTCTTTCCCTCTTAGTTTGCTCCTGTGTTGTCTGGGCAGACCTGCCCCTCTCCCTGGACTGTATCATCAGTGCTGTCCTCTGTAGTGCATTCTTCTGGGGAGGGGTGCGGTCTATGTAGCTGGGATTAAGGCCAGCCCAGAAAACCTCTGTTTTAGTTCACACCTTTATGCCAGTATGTTGCCCCCAGGCTTGGCACTTCAGGTTGAGTTCTGCTTCTGGTGGAGACATAAACAATACCCTCCCTGTGGGTGGGTTAGTGCCTTATTCCCCCATTACCCAAGTCCTCTTTTTAATTTTTTTTATTTTCCTCTCCTGTTTAGTTGGCTGCCATGTGTATCCCTGGGTTGGGTCTGATCCCTGCCAGAGTGCCTGGACCTCATAAGGCAAGTTTTTAACACCCCAGACACTATTCTTTCTGATATCTGGGCACCATCTGATTTCTTCACCACAGTTTGCTATAGCACCCATATCTTCAGTAATCTCTTCATGGGTGAGCATAAATCAGGGTCATACCATAAGAACTAATTGTTCTTAGATTGGGGATAGAATTAAGTGTAACCCTAACTGGATAATACATTTTAAGAAGAGGCAAGAGGATATTGCTTATTAATGTTTCACAATGTGAATGATACTGTCCCCCGAGGAGCTCAGGAATGATCCAGAGAGCTTTCAAAAGAAGATACCTACACTTTACCCTTGAGTATGAGTAATAGTGCTAAAGTTTTTTAATTGACAATGAGGCAATGAGTATTTTTTTCCTGAAAAGCGGGTGATAGGTCAGGTAAGTTTGGGAACTATGTTGTAGATGAAACTCACAGCTGCAAAGCATTCACACCAATTTGCAAAGTTATTCATGTCCTGATTGATGAAGATGGATAATTCACTGCAGAAACAATAGGTAACACAATAGACATATCAATTGGTTTGACTTACAATTCTGACTGAAAATTAAAGGTGAGCCAGTTTTCCACTTCATGAGTGCCAGAACTCTCATGCCCAGATTAACTGCAGACAAGAGCAGCTTTCAATGGAAATCTTAAACAAGTGAAATCAAAATCATGGACTAGTTCCTTGAAGAATTGTTACAGTAGATGAAGCATGATTTTACCAATGAATTCCTGAAGAGTAAACAAAATCAAGGCCACAACTACCAAGAGTAGAAACGGTACAGTCAAGGCCAAGGTAAACCATGACAGGCAAAGGCTATGGATAGTTCTGATGGGGATACCTATGGCATTTTGCTTGTTGATTGTTTGGAGAGCCCAACAATAACATTTGCTTATTAATGGAGAAAATTAACCAAACTTATCAGAAAAATGGCAGGGAAATCTTCATAAAATTCTTCACCATGACAATGTTCTTCTCATCAAATAAGAGTGATTTTGTGAGCGCGAATGGAAAATCATCCCTGTATAGTCCTGATTTGACATCTTTTTAATTTAACACTCTTTAAAAAAAAAAAAAAGCCAGAACATTTTATTGAGGTCTCTTACAGCTCTTGTAACAATCCATATATCAATTGTATCAAGCATACTCGTTCATATGTTGTCATCATTATTTTTGAGACATTTATTTTCTATTGAACCCTTGGCATCAGCTCCTCTTCCCCATCCTCCCTCATGGCACCTCGATAAATTATAAATTATTATTCTTTTCATATCTTACACTGGCCGCTGTCTCTTCCCTCACAGTTTCTGTTGTTCCTCCCCCTGGGGGGGGCATGTGTGCGGTTATGTGTCCATCGTCATGATCAGTTTCCTCTTCCTCCCCTCCTCTCCCCATCTTTCCCCTGCCCTACTGGTATTGCTACTCCTATTCCTGTTCCTGGATTCCGTGTGTCTTGAAGTCTTATGTCCTATCTGTACCTGTGCACGTGCTCTAGTCTAGCCCGCAGTGAAAGGCAGTACTAGGGTCATGACAGTGACCTCAGGATAGTGGGGCTGAGGAAGCCTCAAGGAACCAGATGAGTACTGTGTGTTTCATCGGTGCTTTACTGCACCCTGATTGACTCATCCCTTCCCTGTGACCTCTTTGTGAGGGGATGTCCCATTGTCGACAGATGGGCTTTGGATCTCTGCTCTGACCCCTCTCATTCTCAACAATATGTTTTGTTTGTTTGTTTTGAGTCTTCTGATGCCTGTTACCCAGTCCCAGTGACGCCTCATGATAGCAGAGGCTGGTGTGCTGCTTCCATGTGGGCTTGTTGCTTCTCTGCTAGATGGATGCTTTTTTAACTTCAAGCCTTTAAGACCTCAGATGCTATATCTTTTGATATCTGGGCACCATCCGCTTTCTTCACCACATTTGCTTATGCATCTATTTTGTCTTCAGTGATTGTGCTAGGAGTGTGAGAATTGCAGAATGCAAGGTTGTTAGAACAAAGTGTTCTTGCATTGAGTGAGGGCATAATCAGAGGCCTGAAGTCCAACCACAACCTCAGTGTATTGTCATATAATTCTATGTACATGTGGCAATATCTCTATGGTTATGAATTAACATATTAACACATGGACACACCTATGCTTACACCTCTATCCATAGCTTTGCTTCCTAGATTGTTTCTCTGTTTCCTTTCACCTTCCTCCTGCCCCAACACCAAGCTTACCCTACTTCCAACTCTTAGTAATTCCTCTCAGCTAGATTGCTGTTGCTCCAGCACCACCAGAATCTCTACATCCTTGTTGTTGTTTATTTTAATTACCTGGTTGTTCTCCTGTCTATGGCATCGTTTTTCTCTTACCGCTCCCTACCCCCACCTCCTTCTCCCCCGAGTCCCTCCAGGACCATCAGTCCCGTTGGTTTCCCCTCAAGCTTGCTTCCCATGCCTATCTTATATAAGTATGCAACCCAACAATCACAGAAAGCAAACAAAAAGATTGAAAAAAGAAAAAAAACACACCATAATTCCAGGTCTGTCC